>NW_016159852.1:39981-45892 GCF_001687245.7 Rhagoletis zephyria | reverse complement strand
TAGGAAGAATTCACCCACTAAGTAAAGTAATAAACGAAGTAAAGCTTATCTTTGCATGTATGGGTTTTAAGGCAGTTGATGGACCAGACATAGAAGATGAATTTCATGTCTTTGATGCATTAAATACTCCTAGCTATCATCCTGCTCGGGAAGAGCAAGATACCTTTTATCTAAAGGATAAAATAAATGATCAGAGAATGCTGCTTCGCACCCACACTTCATCGGTACAAATCAGAACTATGAAGGCAGCAAAAAGCTTTCCTATTAAAGTAATAGCACCAGGTAGAGTGTATAGAAATGACTTTGATGCAACTCACACTCCAATGTTTCATCAGGTAGAAGGACNAAGATGTAAATATGGGCCAGTTAAAATTTACCATCCATCATTTTCTCGGTAAATTTTTTGACGATAAGGGACTCAAGATACGTTTTCGCAATAGTTTTTTTCCTTTTACTGAGCCTTCTGCAGAAGTTGATATTAGTTATAAAGGCAGTGAGTGGATAGAAGTGCTTGGATGTGGAATGGTTCATCCTAAAGTTTTCCAAAATGTGGGAATTGACCATACTAAATATAATGGTTTCGCGTTCGGTATTGGTATAGAAAGACTAGCAATGTTAAAGTACCAGATCAATGACTTAAGAAGCTTTTATGATAATAAAATCAATTGGCTTGACCACTACGGTTTTAATTTTTCGTCACTAAAATGAACAAGATTCACACAGCTATTGTACTCGCTGCCGGTTACGGAAAACGTATGAATTCAAATTTGCCTAAGGTTTTACACAAAATAGGCGGTTTCTCTATGTTAGAACATGTAATTTACAACTTAAGGCAGCTAAATCCAAAAAATATAGCTGTGGTAATGGATCAATCTCTAGGGGAAAAGTTAAGAGATTTTGAAGGTATACAGCCAATTATACAGAAATCAATGCTTGGAACGGGAGATGCGGTAAAAACTGCAATGAGGAGCTTAAAAGAACTATCGGATTCGAGTGTGGTGATTGTTCAGTATGGAGATACTCCACTAATCAAAAGTAGTACAATAGCTAGGATGGTTGCAGGGTTGCAGGACAATGCACTAGTTTGTCTTGGTTTTAAAACTAGTAATCAAGAGTATGGTAGGTTTGTTGTTGAAAATGGTGCTCTAGAAGAGATTGTGGAAGCAAAAAACGACAAAAGGGATAATAAAGAATTTCTTGCTAATGCTGGAACATTAGTTGCATATGCAAGGAACTTACGCGAATTAGTAGAAAAAATAGAGTGTAACGATGAGTATTATTTGACGGACATAGTTTCAATTGCAGTGAAAAGTGGCTTAAGTGTTGGTTATTTTGTTACTGATGAACAAGAGGCGATGGGGGTGAACAGTAGGACTGATCTTGTAAAAGCTGAGCTTTACTTTCAGGAGGAAAGAAGAAAATTTTTTATCGATTCGGGAGTAAAATTGGTTGCTCCAAATACAGTTTTTTTCTCTCTTGATACGCAAATTGCCAAAGATGCCAGTATTGATCCATATGTTTTTTTTGGCCCTGGGGTTAAAGTTGAATCATGTGTAAAAATATTGTCATTTTCACATTTAGAAAATTGCTTAATTAAAAAAAGTGCCACTATTGGCCCATTTGCTAGAATAAGTCAAGGTACAACCATAGGTGACAGTTCAATGATAGGAAATTTTATAGAGATTAAAGCAAGCGAAATCGATGAGAACACTAAAATAAAGCATTTAAGCTACATAGGAGATACTAAAATAGGGCAGGGAAGTAACATAGGAGCTGGTACCGTTGTTTGCAACTATGATGGAAAAAATAAACATAAGACAGATATAGGGAATAATTGCTTTATTGGCAGTAATAGCTCATTGATTGCACCAATAAGCATCGGTAATGGCTCTATGGTTGCAGCAGGCAGCGTTATAGTTGAAGATGTGCCAGAGAAAAGCCTTGCTATCGCGAGAGAAAGACAAGTTATTAAAAAGATTATAGAGGATAACTAGCTTTCACTGTAATTTCTTTGCAACTTCAAGAGCAGAGTAAGTAAATATAGCACTTGCACCAGCACGTTTAAAACTCATTAGGGACTCATAAATTACCTTATCATAATCCAGCCAACCTTTATTTGCTGCTGCTTTTAGCATTGCATATTCACCACTAACTTGATACGCAAAAATTGGGAAATTGAACTTATCGCTTGCTGTTTTAATGATATCTAAATATGGCATACCAGGCTTGACCATAATAAAATCTGCACCTTCATTTATATCCATTTCAATTTCGCAAATTGCCTCATGTGCATTTCTATAATCCATTTGATAACTACTTTTATCTATGAAATTTGCAAGCTCACAAGAACCAACTACTTTCCTAAATGGGGTATAGAAGTGAGAGCAATATTTCGCAGCATAGGATAATATTGCTACGTTATAAAAACTGTTATCATCTAATGTTTCTCTAATCTTTTTTACTCTTCCATCCATCATATCAGAGGGTGCAACTATGTCGCATCCTGCTTTTGCTAGAGTAAGTGCTTGCTTACATAATACCGATACAGTTTTATCATTTTCTACATAACCATCACTTAAAATTCCGTCGTGGCCATGAGTTGTGTATGGATCCAACGCAACATCTGTTATAATACCGATATCAGGCACTTGTGATTTTATAGCATAGATAGCTCTGCAGATTAGGTTGTCTGGATTATATGCTTCTTTAGCTGTTTCAGATTTTAAATGACTGTCAACAACAGGAAAGATTGCAACAGCATTAATACCTAAACCTCTCGCTTCTTTTACAATTGAAACTAAATCATCTATTGAATAGCACTTAATATCAGGCAAATCATCAATTGGTATAGTTGTTTCTGTTTTGTCATGAACAAATAAAGGAAGAACCAAATCATTTACTGATAGATTATTTTCACTTGTTAAATTACGAATCCATTTATTTAAGCGCCTGCGCCTCAATCTTGTATTTGGAAAATTAAACACTTTTTGTAAAACTAGAAATAATAAAATGATGCACTAAAATATTCAATAATGCAATTATTAACAGTTTTCGAAATTCAATTTCTTTTAAGAAAAGTGAGAAAATATGATGGAGAAAAAGCAGCAGAGAACTGGTAGCTTAACCAAAGAAAAACTACCAGTTAAAATGGAAGCTTACCCCTTCAAAGATTATACAGCTCGCTGTCTATGACTTGAATTTCTTGCACTTCATTCACTCTAGTTCTAGGCTTCGACGCACCATATGTAATATAGCCAACAATCAGTGATGCCTTTACAATTATGACCACTGCTGGCAATATAGAAGTTAACTCAACGATTCTAGCTGCAAACAGTTCCAATGTTACTGCAGCACCTACTGCTGCTGTTGTACCTCCGTAAAAAAATCCCTTTTTGAGTGCTCGTCTTTCTTCCGCTTTTTCTAAAAGTGTAGCAATTCCTTCATTCCACCAAGCAAGGTCTCTTGCGGTTTTCCTATTGTTGTTTTTTAGTATAGGATTTGCACCTCTTGCTAATAGAACTTTTACTGTATCTATCTGACCACTGCAAGCAGCCAAATGCAAAGGAGTCTGTTGCCATCTATCTACTGTGTTAACACTTGCACCTTTGTCTATTAGAGTATCTACTGTCTCAGTATGACCATTTCTAGCAGCACAATGCAAAGGAGTATATCCATCGCTATCTTCCATATTAACTTCTGCATCTTTGTCTATTAGAGCGTTTACTGTTTCAGTATGACCATTTTCAGCAGCCAAATGCAAAGGAGTATATCCATCGCTACCCTTTTTATTAACTTCTACACCTTGTACTGCTAATAGAGCGTTTACTGTTTCAGTATGACCATATACAGCAGCCAAATGTAATAGTGTGCATTTCGATTTGGAACCGTTCGCGAAAGCGACCTCAAATAAGTGATTTACATCAAACCCAGCTTCCTGCCATTTTTTATGCTCACCTTCTTCATTTAATGCCTCTTGTATTTTTTCAATTATATTACCCTTATTTGGATCTGTGATTGTACTTAGTATAGTTTTCCACTGTTCGTCATTCATAACTTTACCCCCTAAGGCTCAATACTTTTTAAGTATCAGATGATATGCTAAAAAAGTCAATTTATTTTTTAGCGTGCTAAGTCCTGTTAAAATTTCATTCACAGAATTCTGCAGTGCGCCTCTCACCATAAATAGTTTTCAACAGCAGTCTACAATTTCTTCCTTTTTGAACGTAAATCTATATATTTAGTCTATAAAACTGAAAAGTAGAAAGTATATGAAGTCTAATATTAAACAACTGTTTTATTATATAAAACCTCATCTATCTTACTTTATTGTTGCTTTTATTGCAGTTTTGCTTTCATCTTTGACCATTCTTTTCTTTGGTAAAAGTCTGAGTGATGTTATTGATACTGGTGTTTTAAGTGTCAATAATCATCCTGCGGTTGAGTTATTCATTCTAATGTTTATAGTTTTTATGATTTCCCTCACTGCATTTCTAAAATTGTACTTTATTGGGGCTGGTAGCGAAAGGGTTATAGCTAAAATTAGATATGACCTATATAGTAACATTATTGACTTGCAACCTAGCTTCTTTGAAGATACGGCTGTGCAGGATGTTATGTCAGCATTGATTGCTGATACCTCTGTACTGCAATCAATAATCAATAGTAGCTTAATAACAATCTTACGAAACTTCATAGTGTTAGTTGGTAGTGTTGTTATGTTATTATACACCAATATGCAACTTACTGCGTATGCAACAGTAACAATACCTATATTGTTGATTATTATGACTTCACTTGGAAATAAAGTGCGTACTTATGCTCGCATTGCACGAGATATGCTCAGTAAACTTGCCGAGTTTAGTGAGGAAAATTTTAGGTCCATAGTGACTATAAAATCATTTGTACTTGAAGAAAATGAGAAAATGCGTTTCGAGGAACATTTAAGTTCGGTATCAAAATCGTACATAAGGCTAACGCTTTTGCGTGCTGTTTTAGTAACGATGATAATAACGTGTGTAATAGGCTCGCTGGTACTGTTGTTATTTTTCGGTATTAAGGAAGTATTAAGTGGCAAGGCAACTGTTGGAGAGTTGTCATCATTTGTGTTTTATTCAGCACTTGCTGCAGGAGCAATAAATAATTTCAGTGATAATATTAGCGATCTACAGCGAGGTTTAGGCATAATAGAGCGTCTATTTGAGTTTATAAATGTCAAAAGTACTATCAGTAATACAAGTTATCCTGTGAAAATTTGTAATGTACAAAAAGGTATTGTTTTTCACAACGTAACCTTTTTCTATAAATCACAAACTGATAAACCAGCTTTAAGTAATGTATCTTTCTCTATAAATCCAGGCCAATCAGTGTCGATTGTAGGGCCATCTGGTAGTGGTAAAAGTACAATCTTAAAGCTTTTGCTTCGGTTTCATGATCCGTGCAAAGGTAGCGTTACTATCGATGGGAGTGATATTAGATCAATTATGTTGAGTGATCTTAGGTCGTTATTTGGGCTGGTGCCGCAAGATCACACTATATTTTCATGCTCGATCATGGAAAATATACTATATGGCAAGCCTAACGCTGGATATGAGGAGGTGAAACAGGCAGCAATCAGCGCTTATGCCATTGAGTTTATTGATAAATTACCTGATAAGTTCGATACATTTGTAGGAAAAAGAGGATTAAAACTTTCTGAGGGGCAGAAACAGCGCATTATCATAGCGAGGGCTATATTGAAAGATCCACAGGTTTTAATATTAGATGAAGCAACTTCTGCATTAGATTATGAAAGTGAGGACTTTGTGCAAAAAGCACTCAGTAGATTAATGCAAAATAGAACAACAATCATTATTACACACAGATTATCAACCGCACTAAAAACCGATAAGATTATAGTAATCAATAGTGGTAA
>NW_016159852.1:39665-39857 GCF_001687245.7 Rhagoletis zephyria | reverse complement strand
TAGCTGCTGTTATACGTAAGTATAGCAGAGGAAAGTCCGAGCTCCAAGGAAAAATAGTGACGGGTAATACCCGCCGGAGGAGACTCTAGTTACAGGGCTACAGAAAATAACCGCCTAATATTTTTAGGTAAGGGTGAAAAGGAGTGGTAAGAGCACACCATATCAATGGCAACATTGATAGTCCGAGTAACC
>NW_016159852.1:39097-39655 GCF_001687245.7 Rhagoletis zephyria | reverse complement strand
AATAAGAGTAGACTTTATGTTTTCCTCATATCTACTCGGGTAAATCGCATAAAGTAAATGGTAACATTTACTTCAGAGAAATAGCTACATAAACAGAACTCGGCTTATATTTCACCTAGAAATTTAAATTATAGAGTTCTGTGTAATATAAGCCACATACGTATGCATCTTATGCGTTGTCTCGTACTTGTTCTGTCTCGCAGCTATTATCCTCTTCATCCAGACTAATATCAGAATATTCATCTTCATCAACATTTTCTTTTAGAACATATCCTCTGCCCCATACTGTTTCTATATGACTTTTACCGTCATTAGCGTCTTCAAGCTTTCTACGTAATTTACACATAAAAACATCAACTATCTTGTTATCTGAAGGCTCATCTATACCATTGTAGAGATAATTTAAAAATGTTTCTTTTGTCAGTACTGTACCCTTACGCAATGCAAGTAATTCTATCATTGAATACTCTTTATTAGTAAGGTGAACTACTTTACCTTTTACTTCAACAACCCTATGATCAAAATTGATATGAATATTACCTATCTTTATCACTGACT
>NW_016159852.1:27519-39082 GCF_001687245.7 Rhagoletis zephyria | reverse complement strand
CTTTGATTCGAGCCAAAAGTTCACTTTTATGAAATGGCTTAGTTAAATAATCATCAGCACCATATCCTAAACCCTTTGCTTTATGATTGACGGCAGACATACATGAAAGTATTAAAACAGGTACCTTAATTTTTGCACTTCTTAGTCTCAATAGTATATCGTATCCATCAATATCACCAGGTAGGTGTAGATCTAGAATAACTAAGTCATAATAATCTCCATTAGAAGAGACTATGCTGTTGTTGTAATCTTGTGCAGATGTTACCACGTCACAAAAATGTCCATCAGAATTTAAGGCATTCACAACGGTTTTTGCATTTATTGGATCATCTTCTATTAATAATATACGCATATTTAGTACTCCGATAAATAACTTATAATTTTAGTAATATGTATAACCAACGAAAATTAATAAATCAAAGCTTTATTAACAAATTACACACGGTAATTATTAATTAATAGTAAATATGCTACTCACAAACTATAATAAATGCAGTTTTTCGTGAAATATTTTATTATATAAAGTATATCATAAATAACTTGTAGGTTATATCCATTGTTATGTTACATACTCTATAGTTGTTTATTAAGCTGAATTTTTAAGGTATAATTAATTTTTTATTATAACTCTAAAATGATAGAAGATTTAGCCTACAAATTAGTTAAAGTCACTGAATCAGCAGCACTTGCTGCATATAAGCTTATAGGATTTGGTGATGAAAAAAGAGCTGACCAGGTTGCAGTTGATGCCATGAGAACTGCTCTAAATTGTGTGGAAATAGACGGTACAATTGTTATTGGAGAAGGAGAGAGAGATTCAGCTCCGATGTTGTATATTGGAGAAAAAGTTGGTACTGGAAATGGTTATGGAATTGATATCGCTGTTGATCCACTAGAAGGTACTACAATTTGTGCTCACTACAAGCCAGGGGCGATGTCAACTCTTGCTGCAACAAAAAAAGGTAATTTTCTATATGCGCCTGATGTTTACATGGAAAAAATAGCTGTAGGAAAAAATCTACCAAAGGGTGTGGTTTCTCTTAAAAATAGTATTCAACAAAATTTGGAAAATTTAGCTCAGGCAAAAAGGTGCGAAGTAAGAGATCTTACGGTAACTGTGCTAAAACGTGAGAGACATGATAGTTTAATATCACAAATCAGGAAGTCTGGTGCGAGGATTAAGCTAATAGATGATGGTGATATTGCCGCTGTGGTGTCATTAATTAATGGTAATTCGGATATGTATATTGGTATCGGAGGGGCACCAGAGGGTGTGCTTGCGGCTTCTGCTCTCAACTCAATAGGCGGTCAGATGGAAGGAAAATTAATATTTGACACCGAAGAGTTAAAAAAGAGAGCTAAAGATTTGAATATTCATGATATAGAAAAGATCTACACCGTGAGAGATATGGTAAAAGATGAATCAGTATTTATTACAACTGGTATTACGGGTGGGGAACTTGTTGATGGTATAACATTCGACCGAGATAGCTGTGCTGTCAGTTCTTTGGTAATATTGCCTAATAAGGTAATGAAAATACGGACTGTCACTTATTTTTGATTAATAGTATGTCCCTGGAAACGTTTGAAGGTTTTAATATTTATCACTATAAAGAGGTGGTGAGTACTAATACGGAAGCACTAGACTTAATTAGTAAGGGGATATCAGATGAAATTGTTGTCATTGCTGATAAACAAACAGGTGGTAAAGGACGTGCTGGAAAAACTTGGCTTTCTCCTGAAGGTAATCTCTACGCAAGCTTGATAATAAATCAAGTACAACGGTTAACAGAATTTACTTTTATTTCTGCTCTAGCGGTTGGAAATACGTTGTTATCACTTATTAGCAACATCAACCTCCAATACAAATGGCCTAATGATGTTTTGATTGATAGTCAGAAAATAAGTGGAATATTGCTTGAAAGACAATTTAACTCGAGTTTCTTAGTAATAGGAATAGGCATTAATATAGTCTACGCACCACTGCCAAATTCGACTTGTATAAGTAACTACGGTATTTCTATATCCAATATGGACTTATTGAAAAGACTGATAATAAATTTTAACAGATTAAGACAAATGTGGCTGTCTGGCGGATTCTGCGTTATAAAAGAACTTTGGCTGCAAAGAGCATTTAAATTGAATGAACAAGTTAGCATCAAATTCTCTGATAAATTGTATAAAGGTGTATTTACTGATATTAATGAATGTGGTAAACTAGTGCTACAAAAGAAAAATAAAAGTTTAGTTTGTTTTAACGCTGGTAGCATATTATGAATATATACGTAGTTTTTGCTTATTCTGTAAGTTTTGCATTAATTCTTGGAGAATTGGTACGTACTTTTTTTTGTTATACAAAAAGTAAGAAAGTATTAGATGAGATTGCAAAAAATAATGAAAAGAAAATATAAGAGATTACTCATAGCTTCAGGTGTCTTTTGTCTGTTAAGTGGTATAGTTTTTTTCATTTTGGGAACGCTGAAAGAAAATATCTCATTTTTTTACACCGTGAGTGAAGCAATGGTTTTACAGCATAAAGAAAAACCAATACGTATCGGTGGTATGGTAGTGGAAGGAAGTGTTATCCACGGTGAAAATGAAGTTACTTTTCAGATAACGGATTTTGATAAAGTGATAAATGTGACATATAAAGGTATACTTCCACCAATGTTTTCGGAAAAAAATGGTATTATTGTGCAAGGTAAAATGGTATACAATGATGTTTTTTTAGCAGATACAGTGCTTGCAAAACATGACGAAAACTATGCCTCGAGTAAATACAAACGTGACGCGATATATAAGNCGCGATATATAAGGTTGATTAAGATATGAAACTTTTTATAAATTTGTTTATGGTCTCTTGCTACTATATTCCTAATGTCTATTAATTTGTCAGGTGTGAAGAAACAAAAGTGCTTATTTGTTACTATTGCTGGATTGCCTAATGCGGGTAAGTCTACGTTACTTAATAGTATAATAGGCAAAAAAATTGCAATTGTGACTCCAAAGGCACAAACGACTAGGACACAAATAAGAGGAATTGCTACTTATGGTGATGCGCAGATAGTCTTTACCGATTCTCCTGGGATTTTTACTGCAAAAACTAAACTTGAGAAGGCTTTAGTTAAGTCTGCATGGTCAGCGATCAAGAGCGATGACGTAATTTTGCTGCTCGTTGACGTATCAAATTATTTGCAAAGTAAAGAGAAAATCAAAGCGATACTTACTAAATTAAGGCGTAGATGCATATTGATTATCAATAAGATTGATCTAATAAAAAGACCGGAACTAAAAATTGCATATGAGTGCCTCAGTTCACTATATAAATTTGAAAAGATTTTCATAATCTCAGCATTAAAAAATGATGGTCTCTTTGATTTAATGAATTATCTATCCGAAATTGCGCCTGTAGGTCCTTGGCTTTATCCAGAAAATCAAGAGGTGGGTTCATCTAATGATTTCTTGTCGGCAGAAATTACGCGTGAGAAATTATTCTTAAACTTGCGTGAAGAGCTGCCATATTCTACGGCGGTTATAACTGAGCAATTTGAAGAAAAAGAAGACAAAAGTTTGGTTATTAAACAAGTCATATTTGTTTTGAGAGAAAACCATAAAAAAATAATTCTAGGAAAAAATGGCAGCAGCATTAAGAAGATTAATATAGAGGCGCGTAGCGAGTTAGAACAAATGTTTGGACAAAAGGTGCATCTTTTTTTATTTGTAAAAGTGCGTCCTTGGAGTGATCGTCCTGAAAATTATATTAATGAATAGCTATAGCCTATATAGCAAACGTTCTCTCTATTGACCTTACCAGGAAAAAGTGGAGAGGAAGTTGAGACCGTTTTTACAAAAAAATGATGTATCAAGTAGAAAAGTCAAGAAAATAGAGTAAACTCTGGATTTTAACCCATGGTTACTAGTACTACTATCATATCTGCTGCAAAAGAGGGCAAAACTAATATATTATGTAAGAAGTGGCTGAGGAGGGACTTGAACCCGCGACCAAGAGATTATGATCCTCCTGCTCTACCAACTGAGCTACTCAGCCTGATTGAAGACTTTGCTGTATATGTAATCTACATGTTTTGTATAATATACTAGATCAAAGAGAGATTCAAGTTTTTCCATTCCAATAGTTGTGAGTAAGGATTGACTTTGTTTTAGTTGAGTAAGGAAATCACTATTATTTTGTTTAACTTTCATTGCACAGCTCTGTACAATTTTATACGCTTCTTCTCTTGATAATCCAGAGTTTACGAGCTCAAGGAGTACACGTTGCGAGAAAATCAAACCGTGAGAAGAATCAAGATTCTCCTTTATGTTTTCCTCATTAACAACTAATTGATCTATTAAATTTGTTAGCCTGACTAATGCAAAATCCATCACTATACATGCATCAGGTGCGATGCACCTCTCTACAGATGAATGTGATATATCTCGCTCATGCCACAATGCAACATTTTCTAATGCAGGAAACACATAGCTACGTACCAAACGTGATAGTCCTGTTAAATTTTCGCTTAGAATTGGATTGCATTTATGTGGCATTGCAGAACTTCCTTTTTGTCCAGTAGAGAAGCATTCAGAAATTTCATTAACTTCATTTCTCTGTAAATGACGAATTTCAACGGCAATATTTTCTACAGAGCTTGCAATTATTCCAAGAATTGAAAAGAACATGGCGTGCCTGTCACGAGGAATGACTTGAGATGATATAGTTTCTGGTATTAGGCCCATCTCTTTTGCAACATGTTCTTCAACGGATGGGTCAATATTTGCAAAATTGCCTACTGCACCTGATATTTTGCAAGTTGAAATTTCCTTTTGCGCAGCCTTTAATCTGTTATGATTACGCTCAAACTCAGCATAAAACCTAGCAAACTTTAGTCCAAGAGTTGTTGGTTCGGCGTGCATACCGTGACTACGCCCAACACACACTACATACTTATATTTTTCAGCTTTCTTTTTTAATGCCGTGAGTAAATTTTCTAAATTCTGCAATAAAATATTGCACGATTCTTTTAATTGTATTGAAAGGCATGTATCTAGAACATCGGAACTTGTCATTCCATAATGAAGATAGCGAATATTGACTCCAACCTGCTCAGCTATATAGGTAAGAAATGCAATAACATCATGTTTAACGATAGATTCAATTTCATTGATACGTTCAATGTTGAAATCAATGACTTCTGAAAGCTTCTTCACTACATCCCCAGGGATATTTACCTGAGCTTCACACGCTAACTTTTCTATCTTAAGCCATATCTTAAACTTATTGTCCTCTTCCCAAATGGAAGACATTTCTTTTCGACTATAACGAGGAATCATTCTAACTCTTCGTTTTGTATTACACTTTTTTGGCCTTGTAACTTTATTTTTCTCAGTTCGTTTGCATCTGTTTCAGATCTTACAACATATACAGTAATTGGAACTATTACTTCACTGTGCAGTTCTATATTTACTTGGTAATCGCCTAGATTCTTAACACTAATGCTATTAAAAGATAAACTGCGATGATCTACTGTATGCCCTTGCTGCAACAAAGCTTTTGCAATTTCGCGTGCTGTTACAGAACCAAAAATTCTTCCATCTTCTGATGCTTGCTTTACTAACACCACAAATTGGTCATTTAGCACCGAAGCAAATTCCTTTGCTGAATTTAGCTTTTTTTTGTTTTCTTCTTCCAATAATGAACGCTGCTCTTCTAACTTTATTAAGTTTTCTTTGGTTGCTCTTACAGCCTTCTTCTGTGGAAAAAGGAAATTACGTGCGTAACCTGGTTTAACTTTGATAACTTCACCCGACTTACCTAAAGTCCTTATACTTTCCTTTAAAATTATTAACATAATCAACCTAAACTTTTTTAGTACAATATGGTAAAATAGCTAAAAAGCGTGCCCTTATTATTGCATGACGTAGCTTTCTTTGTTTTTTTGCGCACACTCCTGTTAATCTACGCGGCAATATTCTACCGTAATCAGAAACAAATTTATGTAACAAATCTTTATTTTTGTAATCTATATCCTCTTCTGAGTACTCAGCGAGCGGACATACTCGCGGACGTCTAAAGCCAGTTCTATTGCTCACATAAGAATTATTATTGTGTCTCTTCATAACTTTATTCCTCAACTTGTCTATTCATCATATAAGATTTACCTTCAAAAACCTTGTCTACCTGCACGGATAAATAGCGAATTAAGTTCTCATTAAGTTTCACCTTACGCACAAATTCATCCATAATGCTAGGTGTAGAACTTATACATAGAATGCAGTAGTGACCACTCTTCATCTTATTAATTGGATATGCAAAATCTAAAAGACCCCAATGTTCGTACTTTATTAAGCCTGACGCTTCAATGTTTTTTGAAAGCTTCTCGAGAATTTTGACTAACCGAGTTGTGTCATCATCAAAGCTTTCTGCAATACTTTGAAAGCTTTTTAGCATATGTTCTGATATACTCTTCTTCAAAACGGCTACTGTATTATTAATTAATGCACTTTTAGTCAAACCTGTTTCTGAAAGCTTCTGTGTTATTCCAAAATCCTTTAGTACATCTTTTAATTCATGGTCAATTTTTACTTTTATTTCCTTCAAGTTAGAAAGATCTTCTTCCAATTCAGTCCATAGAACTTTTACAACGTCTCCCAAGGCATCAGAGTAAACAATCAACATTTCTTGAATTGCTTTAGCACATGCTTCCAATTTTTGCTTTGCAGAATTATCATTTCCTTTTCCTATAAGGTGTTTAGCTTCTTGGAAAATAGCTTCTGCCTTAATATTTTTCAATAAAACAGCCAGCTCCTGTATTATTCCTTCCACTTCTTGCTGCAACAAACTTTGTTGTGCTATAAAAGTAAATTCATAAAGATTCACTATTTCTTCCTTCTTTTATCACTAATAGGTAAATTATATAAGGCTTTTTGATATAAGCAAGTCATTTGTATTAATTTCTATGTTTCTAATCCAAGTTAAGTTATTGATTCTGTCGATGATGTTTGGGGTAATTAAATATGTATCCGGTAGCAACAAACTTATTTCTTGTTTTGCGAGAATTAACTTAAGCAGCACTTTAGTTTTGCCACTTTTTTTAAATGCCGAGCTCAATTCCACAGCGGCCTGTTGTGAATCTGCGTGATTAATTGTTAAAGTGAGGCCCTTTATGACAGAAGCCACTCCCTCTTCAAACTTAAATATATCTCTACCTGCTAATCTAGTTGTGTTCTCAGAAGTTTCGAATTCAATTATTACAAACGTTCCAGGAGAAAACAAATCTCTTTTTTCTTCTATGATTTCATTATTATAGAATGCTACTTCAGAAACATTGTGAGGGTCAGAGAGGGTGATAATTATAAATCTTCCGCGATCTGAAGTTCTAACGCGTACATTTAATATTACTCCTGCCGTTTTTGTTGTTTTACCTAGACCAATAAATCCAATGTTCAACTTCTCCAAAAGGCTCCTAAATTTTTCGAGTGGGTGGTTAGTCAAGTAAAACCCTAGAGAAAATAGTTCATGCTCCAACCTTTCTTCTTCATTGAAGTCTTCTATGTTTGCCAATTTTGGCTTTAATACATCAAGATTACTAAATAAAGTGGATTGGTTAGTTTGCTTACTTTTGTTTGCAAAATAAATCAGTGTATCTATAGATTCGTATAGCTGTTTTTTGTTTTTGTGTACACTATCGCAAGTTCCTGATTTTATAATGCTCTCTAGCGCTCTTTTGTTAATAACGTGACCAGAATTCTGAACGAATTCCCATATATCTTTATATGGACTTGAGCGTCCATTTACTATTTCTTGTGCTATGGAAAAGCCGACATTTCTTAAAGCAGCAATACCATAACGGATACACTGATCCTCTATTGAAAATTCAGCTTGAGATTTATTTATATCCGGAGGAAGAACAGTAATATTACTAAATTTTGCTGCATGATAAAATGTGTTCAATTTGTCTCTATCATCGATGTTCAAATTCATTAATGCTGTGAAGAATTCCAATGGGTAATTAGCTTTTAAATAGGCAGTTTGGTAAGATATCACTGCATACGCTGCAGCGTGGGATTTGTTAAATCCATAACCAGCAAATTTTGCAACTAGGTCAAAGATATAACTTGCTCTGTCATAATCGACACCGTTTTTTGTAGCACCACTAATGAAAAGTTCGCGTTGTTTATCCATTTCTTCCTTAATTTTTTTACCCATAGCACGTCTCAATAGATCTGCTTCTGCAAGGCTATATCCAGAAAGAATACGCGCTATTTCCATTACTTGTTCTTGATAAATTATCACACCGAATGTTTCTTTCAGCACTTCTTCCAGTAGAGGATGGATATAATCTGGCTTTTCAAGACCGTGTTTTCTAGAGATGTAAGTTGGAATGTTGTCCATAGGACCTGGACGGTAAAGGGAAATCAAAGCAATGACATCTTCAATGCAGTCTGGCTTCAGCTTTATTAAAGCTTCTCTCATTCCTGAACTCTCAAGCTGGAATACACCTATCGAATCTCCACGCGAAAGCATCTCATAAGTTGCATTGTCATCTAAAGGTAGAGAAGAAATATCAATTTTTTTTCCTTTACGGTTGATCAAGTTGCATACATGATTTATTAGGGTTAATGTTCCGAGGCCAAGAAAATCGAATTTTATCAATCCTGCTTTCTCAACGTACTTCATACTATATTGAGTAATCGGCAAAGCTGAATTCGGGTCGTGATACACAGGAACAAAATTTTCTAGCTGCTGGTCGCATATAACAATCCCTGCTGCATGTGTAGAGACATGTCGATATATACCTTCAAGCCTGAGTGAAATATCAAGAAGCCTTGCTATTACTTCATCGCTATCGCGCTCCTTCTGCAGATTTTGGTCAAGTTCAATTGCTTGCGATAGAGTAACAGGATTGACTGGATTAAACGGTACCATCTTAGAGATCTTGTCGACTTGAGAGTAGGGCATTTGTAACACTCTGCCTACGTCGCGCAGCACTGCTCTTGCTTGTAACTTACCGAAAGTAATTATTTGAGCGACATAACCGTACTTTTTACGTACATAGTCAATGACCAAATCCCTTTTTTCCTGACAAAAGTCGATATCAAAATCAGGCATTGAAATACGGTCGGGATTTAAAAATCTTTCAAATATTAACCCAAATTTTATTGGGTCGAGATCTGTAATTTGCAATGCCCAAGCTACAATTGATCCAGCACCTGATCCTCTTCCTGGGCCAACAGGAATACCATTTGCTTTGCTCCAGCATATGAAATCTGAAACTATCAAAAAGTAGCCAGAGTAGTTCATTGAAGTTATTACACTGAGTTCGTAATTTAGTCGGTTGTAGTATTGTTTAGGATCTATATCTGCTTTATTTGCAATACGTAACTCTAGCCCGGCAATTGCTTGTTCTTTCAACTCTTCACTTTCAGTTCTGTTTTCCCTACAGTGAAATTTAGGTAAAATAGGTTGTCTGCTTCTTGGCATATAAGAACATCTTTGAGCAATCACTAGAGTGTTGTGAATTGCTTCAGGAATATCGCTGAATAGTTCTTTCATTTCTTCTACAGACTTGAAGTAATGTTCAGTGGTTGATTTCTTTCTGTTGTCTTCTAGAGCATAACTTCCTTCAGATATGCACGTTAATATGTCGTGGGCTTCATGGTCAGATCTGTTTGCAAAAAAGACATCATTTGTTGCAACGAGAGGAATGTTGTGCTGGTAAGCAAAATTTATAAGAACTTCTTCTAATTCCGACTCTTCAGGACGTTGCAATTCAATATACACGCGATTATCAAAAGTTGATATTAATCTATCGATCGTTTCTTTATCTTCTCTAAGCAATAGGTGTGATAATATCCCGCCGGTCAAAACGATTAAGCCTGTGTTGAAGTTTAATAATTCATCAAAATCAATATAGGGAGTATCACTACTGCTTTCACGCTTTCTGAAAGATTCACTTACCAAGCTGACTAAATTGTTATACCCTTTTTCATCTTTTGCGATCAACAATACAGGTAGATTTTGTTCTAAATGCTTCACTATGATATTACATCCTATTATTGGCTGTACTCCTCTATTTGCTGCATGCTCTGCAAATTCGAGTGAACCAAACAAATTGCCTGAATCAGTTATAGCAACTGCTGGCATTTTATTTTTTAAGCAGAGGTCTATCAATTCTTCAATTTTGACGGAACTTTCAAGCAATGAATAAACGCTACGTACACGCAAATGTATGAACATGAGAGATTCTAAATAGGCTACTAGAGAATAACATTAATTTGTATAGTTTTATATTATCTTCTTTCACTATGTAAATTGTATAGAAAACTTTTTGCTAAGAATGTGTAAAGGAAACACGTAACACTTTTCTTCTATATATTTAAAAGAATATGTTAACATAAAATTAATAATGTTAATGTTATTATTATAATAATTAACGGTTCGAGGTAAAAATGATTACAAAACAGGAACAAGAACAAAGTGCTTTTGTTCAGCAGCAAAATGTTAATTTATCTGAAATAGTACCAATTCGTGTAAAAAGCAAGAGTGGTCATACAATAGAGAATGGCAGTAATGTGTATGGTAATACAAAATCACTATCGACTTTTCAAAAATCTGGAGTAGCCCCTCCTATGCTTCCTAAGTCGGAGAAAGTCAAAAAATTTGCTGCAGAAATGTTGAAAGAGCAACAAAGCCAAAAGAATGCACAATCTACTATTTCAACAACACAACGATTTTCTGAGTCTGCTATGAAAGAACAGCTTGGTTTGTCGCAAGATACGCCAGTTCAGCAAAAAAAGGTAGCTCCTCCTGTGCCTTTTAAATCGGAAGAAACTAAGAGGAGAGGTGCAGAAATACTGGCAGAACGACAAAGCCAAAAGAATGTACAATCTACTATTTCAACAACACAACGGTTTTCTGGGTCTGCTGCGATTGCTCAGCTTATACTACGACAAAAAAGTACATCTAATCAGAATGGTACTAGTAGCAGGCATCGTCATGATTCATCCGATAGTGGTATATCTTCAGGTACAGAAAGTTCTATAACTTCTAACTTGTTAAAAACGTTCGGTCCAACCATGAGGAAGATTATGAATGAACAAACTCCAATTGGAATAAAAAGGAGTAATAGTGTGCAGTTATCCAATGCTCCTGCTAATAACAGCATAAGGAGAAGTAATAGCTTGCCGAAGGAATTAACAGCTAGCACTTCAAATAAAGTAGAGAGAAGTAATAGTATGCAGTTTATACAATTGTCCAATGGGAGGCGTTCTCCTGTGAGCGGTGGCATAAATAGAAGTAATAGCTTGCCTGAGGGATTAACAGCTAGCGCTTCAAATAAAGTAGAGAGAAGTAATAGTATGCAGTTTATACAATTGTCCAATGGGAGGCGTTCTCCTGTGAGCGGTGGCATAAATAGAAGTGATAGTCTGCCGAATATATTAGAGAGCACTCCAAAAAATATTACTGTTTGTTCTATTACTAGGGGCAGGGCTAACAGTACTGATCGTATTGATGCTTCGAGTAGGAGCACACCATCATCTAAAGTTGACATTAATAAAGGTA
>NW_016159852.1:27218-27487 GCF_001687245.7 Rhagoletis zephyria | reverse complement strand
TGTAAAAGAACTGATCAAAAAGTTTGATAGCCCCAACAATGTACGGGGAAGATAATTCTAAGGGGATGAATAGTTGATTGCCATCTATACCTCGGTACCGCCGACTGTTATGGAGTCAATTTTCAGTGTTGGCTGCCCAACTCCAACAGGAACATTTTGTCCATCTTTGGAGCATGTGCCAACACCTGGATCTAACTTTAAATCATTCCCAATCATAGATACTTTTTTCAACACTGTTGGGCCGTCACCAATTAAAGTTGCTCCTTTGA
>NW_016159852.1:25365-27193 GCF_001687245.7 Rhagoletis zephyria | reverse complement strand
ATTTTGCCATTTTCTATTAGATAAGCCTCTGAAGAGGAAAAAACAAATTTACCAGACGTTATGTCAACTTGTCCACCACCAAAATTTACAGCGTATATACCTTTTTTGACGCTGGATATTATTTCTTCAGGTGTATGCTGACCTGGTAGCATATATGTATTTGTCATGCGTGGCATAACAACCTCTTTATAGCTCTCCCTTCTTCCGTTACCAGTTGGATTCACACCCATAAGTTTGGCGTTCATGGAATCCTGCATATAACCTTTTAAAATCCCATCTTCTATTAGAACATTATAACCAGAAGGGTTGCCTTCGTCATCTATGCTAATGGACCCACGTCGGTTAGGTAGAGTACCATCATCAACCACCGTTATACCTTTAGCAGCTATTTGTTTGCCTATAGAATTTGAAAATGCTGAAATTTCTTTACGATTGAAATCTCCTTCTAAACCATGACCGATTGCTTCGTGTAGCAATACTCCTGGCCACCCTGAGCCTAAAATTACGGTCATCTCTCCGGCTGGACTTGGGACTGCGTCAAGATTTATCAACGCTTGTGCTAATGCTTGGTCTGCAATTTTCTTCCACTCATTTTCAACAATAAATTCATTATAAGAATTTCTTCCTCCGTGTCCTGCAGAGCCTTTTTCAGTACGGCCATTTCTTTCCAGGATTACTAATACATTGAAGCGTACTAGAGGTCTCACATCGTTCAGTACGCAATCGTTTCTTACTATCTGTACAGCTTGCCATTCTCCACTCAGAGTAATTTTTACCTGTTTGACATTGCTATTCTTGGAGCGTACATATTCATTAACTTCGTTAAGCAGCTTAATTTTTTCATTTAAGCCTATTTCTTTGATTGGATTGATTGCTGGATAAAGACTATTCGCTTCTTTTGTCAGATGTACTAGGCTATTCTTGTTTAAAGATGCTGAGCTTTTTACTATGGAAGCTGCATTGCTAAGTTCCTTTTCACTTATCTCTGAAGAACAAACGAAGGATACACTATCACCACAAAAAGATCTTAAACCGAAGCCTTTTCTTGTATTTAAATCTACATGTTTTAAAATATTATCATCGAAGAGTAGGGATTCTGATTGACAAAACTCTAGGAATAGTTCACCACCATCGCTGCCGTGCAAAGCGTCATTTACTATTCTATGTACGTTATTAATGTTTTGAGCAAAATCTATCATTTCTAGTTTAAAAATTACTTAAGTATATTATTGAATTTTGGTATAGTAAACTATAAAAAGGCCCGAGTGGCGGAATGGTAGACGCGCTAGCTTCAGGTGCTAGTAACTTTTTAGGTTGTGGAAGTTCAAGTCTTCTCTCGGGCACTCTAGAATTTGTAAAATTAATCAATGTATGTTATTATACATTAGTGATAATTATATTGTGTCATGGTAAAGGATGGGTTGATTTACAGAAAAAGAGTACGCACTTACTCGAAGCGTCTTGTCACTATACTATCTATTGTGCTTGGGCTTGGGTATATAATTTTGGATGTAATGAATTTTAATCTATGTTTTGCTGTTGCAGGAATTATACTCAGTGCAATTTCATTTGGATTAAATCTATGGTCGTTGAATGATCATAAGAAAAAGCAAGAACTAAATAAAGAATTTGCTATCAAGGAAAACAAACTGGATATCAGAAACAAATCAGTCAAAATAAGTTTAGATATGTTATCTAGCAGTGCATTTTTTATGGGTGGAGTTCTATCTGCATTGATGACAATTTTTATACTGCCTATAGATCACTCAATTCCAGCGACTTGTTTTACTATCGGTTACCTGGTGATAACATTAAATATCGTTATGGG
>NW_016159852.1:17284-25352 GCF_001687245.7 Rhagoletis zephyria | reverse complement strand
TAAATGGTTAGGTAGCACTAAGCTAGATGATACTAAAGTCGAAACGACTTCTGGAAAAGATCATTTGTTAGAGAAGGAGAGTGTTACTGTTTGGTAACACTCTTTGTAAGGAACAGCTTATTGTGCCCTTTGTTGTACATTATATGGTTGTGTCAGCATAAGATTGTCCAATGAACCGGTTTTGCGAAGTATTTTTCTTGTAATCTGGATGTCTTTTAAGAACTGCTGAGAGTCTAAAGAACTACTACGAGAAGTTTTTGGTGTAGAACCTATGCCACTACTTTTTGAACTGCTGTGAGACAGTTTAGGAGTTATAGGACTCTTATAACTTATACCGCCATCAGAATTTCTGCGAGGCAGTGCAAGTTCATGTGGTGGGACTTGTGGTATTGAAACACGTTTAAGTTCCTTATTTCCAGTGTGCTTGTTGATACCTGCATGTAGAGCTGGAGATTCAGATCTGCTGCTTGATATACTGTCTTCACCTATGGTGCTGTGGTATATTGATACGTTATCATCTTCTACTGGAGTTGGAGATCTAGATCTGCTGCTTGATATACTGTCTTCACCTGTTTCACTGCTGGTGCTATAGTATGATGATGCAATTGATACGTTATCACCTTCTACTGGAGTTGAAGATTTAGCTCCGCTATTGATATTACTACTTGATGATAGCCTGTTTTTTAAGTTATTCCACAATCTTTTTCCTATGCCTTCATTCACATTGTCTACTTGCTTATAGCTATCCTTGCACTCCGAGATAGCTTCTTCAACTTCTTTATGATGTTCAGAGAATATACCATAGAGTGCGGGATTATAATCTTTTAATTTCTCTTTTAACTCTTTAGCATTCAGTTTTTCAATGAAATTTTTCTGTGCTTGCCATCTGCACTTTAATGTTTCATATTGACTATTTTTTGCTGCGTTTGCAACTTTATTGTTTTCTTGTTCTATTTTTTCAGTTAGTGATGATACTATCCTAGATAATATATCTTTTACCAACTTTTTATTTCCAAGTATTTCTTCAAATAACTGCTTAGTATTATCAAATTTGGTATCTTTGTCTGTGGTGCGGTCAACTACTAATAATTCCTTGTTGTGCTCTGGAGTCTTTAATTTATATGAATTAGATCTCTTTATACTTGAGCCAGCATGATGTAATTGCTCTCCTGCTTTCCTAATTCCATTTCCAGTGCCTTTTATTGCAGCACCTATGCCGTTCATTGATCCGTTCTTAGCATAAACAGCACCATCTTTAATTTTGCCCGCAGTGTATTTTATGCCATCTACTGTTTTTCCTGCTGCCCATTTTGTTCCTTGTGCTGTTAAAGAAATTAGTTTTACAGTGAAAAATAGTGAAACGGTAAATACTACACCTGCTATGGCAATTGGTAAAGCAGTAAGCAAAAATGGCAGTGCAATTGCACCTACCGCACCTGCTGCAGCTACTACTAATGTCTGTTTCTGTACAGGTAGTTGTTGAAATTTACTTATACTTGCCATACCTTTCAAGTTTTTGGCGAAAGAATTGTTGTTAGTTTGTATACTGTTACTATTCTCTCTATATAACAAGTTATTGTGGGAACTCCAGCTTCCATTAGGCTGCTCCTGTTGATTTATTTGTTGAGTACTGTTCATTTCTGACCTCAATATTAGTTAACATACTCAATTGTATATTTTTGATTATTAAATTAGTGTTAAGTTTATGGTGAATATTTTCATAACTACCAATAAGTTTACTTGACGCGTTTTTTGTAGCGTAGAAAATTTGAATATGAAAAGGGCGTTAATCATTGCAGTACTGATGTTATTAGTGGTTTTATTGCTACTTGATTTTAATGAAGGCATTTTGTACATTAAGGGTGGTGAGTTTAAAAAAGAGCCAGAAGTTTCGATAGAGTCTACAGTTCTACATAAAGAAAAAGAGGTTTACGGTCTGCTAAGCAGCAATTTCTGTTTGCATTTTTTTACTAAGTATGTAGTATAAAGCTATTAACCATGAAATAAATAACAATGTTTGACGGGCATAACCCTTGGGATTTTGGGAAGAGGTCAAGAG
Source organism: Rhagoletis zephyria (assembly GCF_001687245.7). Lineage (NCBI taxonomy): Eukaryota > Metazoa > Arthropoda > Insecta > Diptera > Tephritidae > Rhagoletis > Rhagoletis zephyria. The sequence goes on along the minus strand of NW_016159852.1, from coordinate 23,293 downwards.
CTGCTAATAGTGAAGATGCTCTAAATAAGGCTATATCTGATTTAAAATGTTTTTTATTTAGGAATAGAGGAAAAAGGCCTTGTTATCTTATTTTGGCGATCTTATTGATTTATATCTGTACAGGTTTTTACATTGTACATCCAAGTGAAGAAGGAGTGGAACTTACTTTTGGTAAATACTCTAATACAGAGACGTCTGGTTTGCGTTATCATTTTCCTTATCCTATAGGTAAGGTTTTAAAGGTTAATGTTAAAGAAATAAATCGCGAAGAAGTTGGGGTCAGTAGTTCTTATGCTCGGGATATAGATCGTGGTGAAGGTGTAATGCTCACTGGGGATGAAAATATAGTAAATGTTAATTTTGAAGTTCAGTGGCGTGTTAAAGACGCTAAGGATTATTTGTTTAAAGTACGCGACTACAAGCGTGGGTTAAGTGTTAAGAATGCTGCTGAAAGTGCTATGCGGGAGATAATAGGTAAGAATACTATTTCTTTTGCACTAGGGCAAGGCAGGGCAGAGATTCCTCTGGATGCCAGAACTTTGTTACAACAAATTCTTGATAAATATCAGATGGGTATAGAAATTTTGTCCGTTCAAATGAAAAAAATTGATCCACCAGAAAAAGTAATTAGCTCATTCAGGGATGTTCAGAGTGCACGTGCAGATAAAGAACGTACTATCAATGAAGCATATTCTTACAGTAATGACATTATACCTAGGGCAAAAGGAGAAGCGATAAAAATAAAATTGGACGCAGAAGCGTATGCAAATGAGATTGTCAACGAAGCAAAAGGTAACGCGAGCCGTTTCTTATCTCTATATGAAGAATATAAACAAAATCCTTCGCTTGTGAAGAATAGGATTTATCTTGAAAACATGGAAAATATTTTGAGTAAGGTTGATAAATTTGTGGTAACTGATGATCTGAAGGGTATGTTTTCTTATTTACCTCTTGCAAATTTAGGGAAATAGTTATGAGCCGTAGTATTAAAATTATTTTTATTCTTGTTGCTTTGCTGATAGTTCTATTTAATTCAATGTTTGTTGTATACGAAACAAATCAAGCAATAGTTATTCAGCTAGGTAAAGTTGTTAGAGATATTAGAGAAAGTGGGTTATATTTTAAGTTACCATTCATAAATAGTGTGGTCTTGCTTGACAAGAGAGTTTTGGATTTAAGTGCTGACGGCACTCCGAAAGAAGTGATTACAGCAGATCAAAAACGTATTATTGTAGATGCCTATGCTAAATATAAAATAACAAAACCTGTTGTTTTTTATCAAGCTGTGAGGAATGAATCAGGGCTAAGCAGGAGATTATATCCGATTATGGAAGCACATATCAGGGAAAATATAGGTAAATTTTCATTGATTAGCTTACTTAACGAGAAGAGGTCAGAAGTTATGAAATTGATTCATCGTGGAGTATATTCTGAAGCTGAAAAATTTGGTATAGAGGTCGTAGATGTGAGAATTAAGAGAGCTGATCTTCCAGAAGAAAATAGTTCTGCTATATTTCGCCGTATGCAAACTGAAAGGGAAAAGGAGGCGAAAGAAATTAGAGCTGAAGGGGAGCAGGCAGGGCAGGAAATTAGATCGAAAGCTGATAAGCAAAAAAGAGAAATCATTGCTGGCTCAGTGAAAGAATCACATGAGATACGTGGGCGTGGCTATGCTGAAGCTACAAGAATTTACAATGAAGCATTTAGTGTTGATGAGGAATTTTTTAATTTTTATCGCTCTATGAATGCTTACAATAAAGCATTTTCTGGTGAAAATACGAAGTTTGTACTTTCGCCAAATAATAGTTTCTTTAATATTTTTAATAAGGGATGGAAGTAAATTATGAAGAGTAAATTCTTATCTATACTTATATGCTGTCTAATTTCATTTTCTTTATGTGCTCAAACCACTAACTTGGGTGATTATAGTGAAAAGAAGCTCGCTGATGTGGTAGAAGAACTTATTCCAGCAGTTGTAAATATTTCAAGTGAGCAAATAATCAAACAGGAAAATAATGGCAGAACTAGAGTTCCTTCTATTCCTCGGGATGATTTTTTTGATGAATTCAGGAGATTTTTTGATCAATTCGATCAGTTCTTTATGGATAGGGGGCCCCATGTAAACAGAGAGGTAATATCTCTTGGTTCTGGGTTTATTATAGATCAGGAAGGTATCATAGTGACTAATTATCATGTTATCAAAAATGCTAAGGAGATAACAGTTACCATGAACGACAGCACTTACTTCAAAGCAGAAGTTGTGGGTTATGACTCGCAGACTGATTTAGCTGTGCTCAAGATTAATGCTGATAGACAATTTTCGCATGTTAAATTTGGTAATTCTGATGAAGCAAGGGTTGGAGACCCAGTTATAGCAATCGGTAATCCTTTTGGTTTAGGCAGTTCTGTAAGTAAAGGAATTATTTCTGCAAGGTCGAGGGATATTAGTATTGGTAACATGAGTGAGTTCATTCAAACTGATGCTGCAATTAATAAAGGAAACTCTGGAGGACCATTATTTAATTTAAGTGGAGAAGTGATAGGTATTAACACTGCTATTTACTCTCCATCTGAGTCTGGAGGTAACGTAGGCATAGGTTTCGCTATTCCATCTAATCTGGCTGCATCGGTTATTGATATATTGAAGAGTGGTAAAAAAATAAAACGTGGTTTGCTTGGTGTGCAAGTTCAGCCTATAACAAAAGAATTTGCTGAGTCTTTAGGGTTAAAAGATACAAAGGGTGCATTAGTGGCAAATTTGACGAAGAACAGTCCTGCAGAAAAAGGAGGTATAAAGGTAGGTGATATATTATTAGAGTTTGATGGAAAAAAAATTGATAGAATGGCGCAATTACCTCAAATAGTGTCAAGAACTGAGCCTAATAAGAAAGTGCAGGTCAAGTTACTTAGAAAAGGTAAGGAAGTAAATGTGAAGGTTGTAGTGGGTGAATTTACAAACGATGATCATGGTGATGATGAAAGTCATGATAATGATAAATCAGGACCTACTGGGCTTACTGTTTCAAATTTGCCGAGTGATATAAAAGATAAAATATCCGTAAAAGGTGTGATGGTTACCAACATTGATAGTAGTAGTAATGCTGCATCACGTGGTATTAGGAAAGGAGATATTATCGTTCAAGTTGATGGTACGGATATTACAGATATTAACGCTTTTCAAAAGCAAGTTAATTTAGTGGTAAAAAAGAACAATAAGGATTCGATTATGCTACTTGTTTATCGTGATGGCAATCAGTTTTTTGTTTCAATAAAATTAAGAAAGTAGTAGTAAATCCAATGCTTTGAGCTGAAGGTAATTTTGTAAGGGGCTATAGCCCTTTTGTAGTTAATACGCTCATTATAAAACAGTCTATGTCACCATCAAAAACAGAAGCTATATTGCCTACTTCATGTCCGGTTCTTAAATCCTTGACCATTTGATATGGATGCATAACGTATGATCTGATTTGATTGCCCCAACCTATATCGCATTTTTTACCATATTCTTCAGCCATTTTTTGTTCCTTCTTTTCTAACTCAATTTGATATAATCGTCCTTTGAGTAATTTTAGTGCTTCATCTTTGTTTTTGTGCTGAGAACGGCCATTTTGACATTGCACTATTACACCTGTTGGAATGTGCGTGATACGTACAGCACTTTCTGTTTTATTTACGTGCTGTCCACCAGCTCCAGAGGCACGATAGGTATCAATTTTTAGGTCTTTTTCATTTATGGCAATGCTGATTGAATCCTCAATAACGGGAGTAACTCCAACGCTTGCAAAGCTGGTGTGGCGTTTACCATTTGAGTCAAAAGGCGATATTCTAACTAATCTATGAATACCACTTTCACTTTTTGCCCACCCATAAGCTTTTTCTCCGGTAATTCTAATTGTTACAGACTTGATACCTACTGATTCACCGTCTAGTTTTTCTATAATCTCAACTTTGAAATTATGATAGATTTCCGCCCACCTTATATACATGCGCATTAACATGTCAGCCCAATCGTTACTTTCAGTACCGCCTGCACCTGAATGAATTTCTAAGAAACAATCGTTATTGTCTGCTTCACCGGTGAATAAAGACTCTGTTTCTTGATGTTTTATTAGTTTTTCTAATTTTACTAGTTCGTTTTTAACTTCATTGAAAAACTCTTCATCGTTTTCGTCAACAGCAGACTTCATTAAGTCAATGCTACTGTTGTAATCACTTTCTAGCTTTAAAAATGATTCTATATGACTCTTGATTTTAGCACGTTCCTTTAAGATCTCTTGTGCTTTTTCATTATCTTGCCATAAGTTAATATCTGAAGACTGTAACTCCAACTGTTCGAGACGTGATTTTAGCTTCTCTACGTCAAAGACACCTCCTAATTAGGGATACGTTCTTGCTTAAGCTTTGAAAATATTCTAGAATTTCCTGTGGGGTTTTCATTAGGCTTTACTCTTTAGTATATTTATTACTAATAATAGTAGCAGTAAACAAAATAGAAATTTAACCATATAGTAGTTAACTAAAATAATTTTATTATATTTCTAATGATGAAAGAAAGCAAGTTACGTTAATATTATGGTCTCTTATGTTTATTAAAAATTAAGGTATGGTGTAATTATGAGCATTAACGATAATTTTCATTATGGCCTGGACCAAAAGGTCATTAATGATTTAAAAGAATTAATTAATAATCAAGAATTAGGCAATATTCATGAGATTATAAAAGAAAAGGAAATAGATAGTGTGCAGTTAGCTTATTTCCTATCAACTTCCATTAGTGATCACAGAGAAAAATTGGTCATGGCACTCGATCAGAATTCATTAAGCAATGCTTTGGTGCACGTGGTACCAGATTTAAGGGTGGAGATAATAGAGATAATTGGGATACAAAAAACAGTAGAGCTGCTTGTGCTTTTGAGTATAGAAGACATAGTAACAGTAATGAAAGACTTAGACAAAAAGTCAGTGGAAAGTATACTCAGTTCTTTACCAGACAGGACTAGAAAATCAGTAGAAGAATTATTATCATATCCTGAAGAGAGTGCTGGAAGATTAATACATAAAGATATGGTTATTGCACCCTACTATTGGACAATTAATCAATTAACAGATTTCCTCTGCCACTATAAAAAATTACCAGAGAAATTTTATCAAATCTTTATCATTAATTCAAAATTGGAGCCAGTAGGTAGCGTTAATTTAAATAGGGTAATATCTCATTCAAGTAATACTGTGATACAAGAGATAATGAGCCAAGATATAAAAATTATTAGAACTGGGATGGATCAAGAGGAAGTAGCTCGGATATTTCAAGACTATTCTTTAGTATCAGCCCCAGTGGTAAACAGGCATGGAAAAATTATAGGAGTGATTTTAGTAGAAGACGTAATAAAAGTAGTGCAGCAAGAAACGGAAGAGGATGCACTGAAGATCGGTGGAGTATTATCTCAAACAGATATTAACGCTCCACTACACAAGATAATAATAAAAAGACTTCCATGGTTGTTGTTCAACCTCTTAGCTGCAACCATATGTTCAGTAGTGACCGGATTTTTTGAACATACGATAAGAAATTTTATAATACTGCCTATTATTATGCCTATCATAGCTTCAATGAGTGGTAACGCGGGTTCTCAAACAGTTACTCTAACGATTAGNTTTAAATGAACAAAATGCACGAAGGATAGTCATGAAAGAGTTTTCCATAGGGCTAATAAACGGAGTAATCTTATCGACCATTTCATTAACAGTAATAGCCATAAGATTTCATGATATCGGGATAGAATTAGTCTTCGCAGCTTCAATGATTATGATGTCAATCATTGCAACATTTTTTGGAGCCTTCATTCCAATAGCATTAAATAGACTAAAATCCGATCCTGCCGTTTCTTCTTCAATTCTAACGTCAGCAACTACTGATATACTGTCGGCTTTAATATTTCTTGGACTAGCTACAATATTTTTGTTGAATAGCTAACTGATTTTCAGAGAAAATATAATACGTAAAAAGAA
>NW_016159852.1:6565-17274 GCF_001687245.7 Rhagoletis zephyria | reverse complement strand
AAAACTTTACAATGCACTATGACGTCATAATTTCGGGAGGTGGATTACTTGGGCTCATTACTGCGATAGGTTTGAGTGATCACTCGATGAATGTTGCAGTCATTGAGAAGAATAGTTTACCACGTGTAATCGATGATAACAGAGCATTTGCTATTTCTCAAGGATCAAAACAGATATTGGAAAAGTTAGGGATTTGGCAATTTGTACATACAGAAGCTGAGCCTATACTTGATATATGCATACTAGATGAAAATAGTCCGGTTACTGTGCATTATGATCATAAAATGGTGAGTGAAGAACCTATGGGTTATGTTATCAGTAATGCTATTATATGGAATGCGATCAACAATAATTTTTTAGGTAAACTCAATTTATATTCTCCGCACTCTTATAAGATGATTTCCAGTGATGCAGGATATGTTGAAGTTGTTCTTGATGATGGGCAGAAGCTGGTATCGCCGTTACTTATTTGTGCCGAAGGGAAGCACTCTAAGATCCCAGAATTATTTTCTATACCGACAGTCAAGTTTGATTATAAGCAAAGCAGCATAGTGTGCAATGTGAGACACGAGCTGCACCATCAAAATCTAGCAGTGGAGAGGTTTTTTCCTGGCGGCCCATTTGCGATTCTACCAATGAAGGGTGGTAATACTTCTTCAATAGTGTGGACAGAAAAATCCAAAATTGCAAAGATGCTTATGAATTTATCTGATGCGGAGTTTATAATAGAACTCAAGAAAAGATTTGGTTCTTACTTGGGGGAAATTAGTGTGGATGGGAAAAAGAATTGTTATCCATTAAGTTTTTCTTTTGCAAGGAGCTTATATAAAAACAGAGTTTTACTTATAGGGGATGCAGCGCACTCAATTCACCCTGTTGCAGGCCAAGGGCTTAATCTTGGAATAAGGGATGTGGGAAGTGTTATAAAACACATAACTACAACAAGTATTGATATTGGTAGCAATTATCTGCTAAAGAAAATCTCACGTGAGAGATGTATTGACAATATTACTATGGCACTGGCTACGGATGGGCTGAATAGAATATTTTCTAATAGAATATTTTGCGCTAAAGCACTGAGAAATTTCGGTTTGATGATGGTTGAGAATTCTGTTTCATTAAAAAAGCGTTTTATTCTTCACGCTATGGGATTTTGATGTTCTTTTTATTCTCTTGATTTTCTCTTTGGTCTATTTGATAAAGCTAGCTTGATATTTAAAAGTGGAAACTTAGTTAATTATGAATTAATAGCATCTCCTATTTATTGAAAAATGTAAGTCAGATATTTAGTGAATTCATCTAAAAATTAAAGTATAATGCATACTTTAAAGTGCAGAAAAAATGATTCACCAACACAGTGATAGGATGTATGGGACTACCATACTTTCAATTAGAAAGGATAAAAGTGTGGTTGTTATAGGGGATGGACAAGTTTCACTAGGCCATACTATTATGAAATCTGGAGCAAAAAAAGTAAGACGATTATCTGGCGATTCTGTTATTGCTGGCTTTGCTGGAGCAACTGCTGATGCGTTTACTCTTTTTGAAAGGCTAGAGGCAAAACTTGATAAACACCCTGGGCAATTAATGAGAGCATGTGTTGAACTTGCAAAGGATTGGCGAATGGATAAATTCTTAAGAAGATTAGAAGCTATGATGATAGTTGCGGATAAATCTGTTTCATTGATTGTTACAGGTACCGGTGATGTTCTTGAGCCTGAAGATGGAATTGCAGCTATTGGCTCTGGAGGGAATTTTGCTTTGTCTGCAGCAAGAGCTTTAATTGATATTCCAGGGATATCAATGGAAGAAATTGCGAAAAAGGCAATGAAGATAGCAGCTGATATCTGTGTTTATACAAATCATAATGTAATTATTGAAAAGATAGAAGGGGATTTATGATTCATTATCAACCTATGGCTCTTTCAGAGGAACAATTTGATGAAAAGGGCCTTTTTTGTGAAGATTATGAGAGCGATTTTAATGGTTATGATTCTGAGCTTGACGCAGTAGGTGAAATGTCACCACAGAGGATAGTGACAGAATTAGATAGGTTTATAATAGGTCAAAGTGATGCAAAGCGTGCCGTTGCGATTGCACTGAGAAATCGTTGGCGTCGTAATAAAGTTTCTCTTCCTTTGCGTGATGAAATCATACCTAAAAATATACTTATGATAGGTCATACGGGAGTTGGTAAAACAGAAATAGCTCGCCGCTTAGCAAAGCTTGCAGGTGCACCGTTTGTAAAAGTTGAAGCAACAAAATTCACTGAAATAGGGTATGTTGGGCGTGATGTTGATTCAATAATACGCGATTTGGTTGATGCTGCTATAGTTCTAGTCAAGGAAAAAGCTCGTAGGGCATTAGCAAAGAAAGCTTTACGCTTAGCTGAGGAGATAATAGTGAATGCCTTAGTTGGTGAAGGCTCTACTGATGAGACTAAGAGGATTTTTAGAGAGAGGCTGAGAAATAAGGAATTTGAGGACGGTGAAGTTTCAATTAATGTAAGAGAAAATAAGAATACATTTCCTGCTTTTGATATACCGGGTATGCCAGGTGGGCAAGTTGGCATTATGAATGTCACGGAATTGATGGGAAAGATGTTTAATGGCAGTAAGAGAACAAAAACTATTACGGTTAAAGTAAAGGAAGCGCGTGAAATATTGGTGAATGAAGAAAGTGAAAAATTAATGGATGAAGATAAGATCATTAAAGAAGCGATTGATCTGGCTAGTAATGNGCGATTGATCTGGCTAGTAATGATGGTATAGTGTTTTTGGATGAGATTGATAAAATTGCAGCGCGTACTGAGGTAAAAGGTGAAGTAAACAGGGAAGGGGTGCAGCGCGATCTGCTTCCATTACTTGAGGGAACAGTTGTTTCAACAAAATATGGCCCTGTTAAAACTGATTACATATTATTTATTGCATCTGGTGCTTTTCATTTGTCTAAGCCCTCAGATTTGCTGCCAGAATTACAAGGCAGATTACCAATTAGAGTAGAGCTCAAAGCTCTAACGCAAGGGGATTTAGTAAGAATATTGAAAGAACCAGAATCTAGCTTGTTAAAGCAATATGTGGCCCTGATGGAGACAGAGAATGTGAATCTTGAGTTTACTAATGATGGCATAGAAACTATAGCTGAAATAGCATCTACAGTTAATAGAGAAGTAGAAAACATCGGAGCAAGAAGACTTCATACTATCATGGAAAGACTTCTGGATGAAATAAGCTTTTTTGCTTCTGAAAAAAGTGGCGAGAAATTTATGATAGATAGTAAATACGTTAGGGATAGACTAGGGTCCATTTCTAAGCAGTTAGACTTGTCTAAGTTTATACTGTAGTAAAATTAAAGAAAGAGAGTTTATATGNATAAAGGGCCTAATGATAGAGCAGAGTACCAAAAAGATGATGGAGAGACAGTATTAGATAGTGATGATCCACAAGCCTTAGAATTGTTGGGAGATGAAGAGTGTAGAAAAGTTCATGATATGGTTGGTAAGTGGTTTAATAAAATTCTAGGAGATGATAACCTGCAAGAAGAGCGTGGCTTAGAGTTATTGTAAGACACGGAGTATTTGTCAATTGCTAACATTTTCTGGTGATCTTGCTTGTATCTATGGTTTCTACTCTGGAATTAGTTTACTATAATTTTTGAATAAGATTAACACTTTTTTAACTTTAGTAGTCTATATTTTATAGTCTATAAACACTTAAAGTAAGGTATTTTATGATAAATGATGCTTCTTTGGTATCAGAGGAACCTTTGAGAAATAGTAGAAGTAAACAGCTTTTTATGCAAATTGCTGCTTGGTTGATAGATAATACTAGTTTGACCTTTGATCAAATAGCACAATGCTGTAAATTAACTCTTGAGGAGATACAGGATATAGCTGATGGAGAAATAGATGTTGAAAAGTTTGACCCTATAATTTCTGGGATAGTCACTGAAAAGGATCTTAAAAATTGTCAAAACGACTTAGACCAAGTACCAAAAATTATGGTAAAAAATCTTGGCAGACTGAGAAAAAGAGCATTCGGTGTGAATTTTGGAGCAATGTGTGTAGCGAGGCGTAGGGATAAGCCTGACGCGATTTATTATTTAATTAAAAAATTTCCCATTTTAGATAATGTTGTAATAGCTAAGCTGGTTGGCACAACAAGTCATACTGTTGAGCAGATAAGAAATGGCACGCATCATAATATGCATAATATTAAGCCTCAAGATCCGATACTTCTAGGGCTGTGTAGCCAAAAGAATTTGGAAGCGGAGGTAGAAAAGGCGGAAGTTGAGAGAGAAAAGCAGGAAAGGTTAAGGAACATAAAAAATGTTTATTAAATTGCCTTAACGTTAAATTAACTTGACTTACTAAACATTATTTATATTATACAAATAAAGTAACCTTTTATGCGGCTGGCTTCTTGGAAACCGATTTAGCCCAGCTTATTATCTTATTTATAGGGTAAGCACCAATTAAAATTTAAAAATCTTGGAGGATTATGGTAACGACTAATGACGATACTTTAGCGCAGGCAACTCAATCTGAGCTAGATGACATGCAAAAGAATGATAAAAAAAAATTAGATCTAGGTGAATTAAAAGCTAAAACACCAGAGGACTTATTGAAATTAGCTGAGGAATGGCAGGTTGCAACTAATGGAAGAAGTAATGGTAGAATGCTAAAGCATGAAATAATTTTCAGTTTAATGAAGAAAATAAGTGAGGAGGGAGGTGTTACTACTGGTAGTGGAGTGGTAGAAATATTACCTGAAAATTTTGGATTTTTGCGTTCAGCAAGTGCAAATTATGCACCTAGTAGTGATGATGTTTATATTTCCAACGGGCAAATTAAAAAATTTAATTTACGCACAGGAGATATGATACATGGAGAAATAAGGCCGCCTACTGATAAGGAAAGATATTTTACTCTAACCAAGGTTCACAGCATCAATTATACTGATGTGGGTGCGTTAAAGAAATATGTACATTTTGATAATTTATTACCTCTTTATCCTGAGGAAAGTTTAACACTTGAAAGTGAGGGTAACGGTGATAAAAAAGATATAAGTATGCGTGCTATAGATATAGTCACTCCGCTTGGAAAAGGGCAAAGAGCACTGATAGTTGCTCCGCCTCGCACAGGAAAGACAGTGCTGCTTCAACAGATGGCTCATTCAATAGCTACAAATTATCCTGAAATAGAGTTAATAATGTTGCTTATAGGTGAAAGGCCGGAAGAGGTAACAGATATGACACGCTCTGTAAACGGAGAGGTAGTGAGCTCCACATTTGATGAGCCTGCTTACCGTCATGTACAACTTGCTGAGTTAGTCATAGAAAAAGCTAAAAGGATGGTTGAACACAAAAAGGATGTAGTAATATTTCTTGACTCTATTACTAGACTTGCACGTGCCTATAATGCAGTTATACCTTCATCTGGAAAGGTGCTTACCGGTGGTGTGGATTCAAACGCTTTACAAAAACCTAAGAGTCTTTTTGGGGCAGCTCGTAATATTGAAAAAGGTGGATCCTTAACGATTATTGCGACGGCTTTAATAGAAACTGGTTCAAAGATGGATGAAGTGATTTTTGAAGAATTTAAAGGTACAGGAAATGCTGAAATAATTCTTGATAGAAGACTCTCTGATAAGCGAATATTTCCAGCTATTGATATTACAAAATCTGGTACAAGAAAAGAAGAGCTGTTGCTTGATAAATCTATACTCAATAAAGTGTGGGTATTGCGCAGAATACTTAACCCTATGGGCTCTGTTGAAGCTATGGAATTCTTACGTGATAAATTACTTTTGACAAAAAGTAACCCTGACTTCTTTAACTCTATGAATAGTTAATATAAATATTGTCGCGGATAACACCTGTTTCATACTAATGATGGCTTCTATTTTTAGGTTGGCTAGTGTGCTTTAAAGCACACTTGACGTGCAGCTTCTATTACGTCTTCTACTTGTGGTAATGCTTTCTTTTCCAGGTTTGCAGCATAAGGAAGAGGTACATCTTTACCTGTTACGCGCACAACAGGTGCATCGAGGTAATCAAATCCATATTCCATAACAATGGCCGAAAGCTCCGCTCCTATACCTGCAAATGGCCATCCTTCTTCCACGCTAACTAACCTGTTTGTCTTTTTTACAGAGTTGATAATGGTTTCAATGTCAAGAGGTCTTAAAGTTCTAAGATCAATTACCTCAGCTTCAATTCCTTCGTTAGCAAGTGAATCAGCCGCAGTCAAGGCATGCATCAATGGCAATGAAAACGCGGTGATAGTTACATCTTTACCTTTTCTTACAACAGAGGCTTTTCCTATTTCTAGAAGGTAGTCTTTATCTGATAACTGGTTTTCAGGTACTTCATGCTCATGTCCATAAGCTATTTCATTTTCTAGGAATATTACTGGATTAGGATCGCGAATAGCAGCTTTAAGTAAACCTCTGCAATCTGCAGCGAAGTATGGTGCCACCACTTTCAATCCTGGTACATGAGAATACCAAGATGCAAAGCACTGTGAATGTTGTGCCGCAACTCTTGCTGCTGCACCATTTGGCCCGCGAAATACTATAGGACATCTAAGCTGTCCGCCTGACATATAGTGTGTTTTTGCTGCAGAATTTATAATCTGATCGATAGCCTGCATGGAGAAGTTAAAGGTCATGAACTCCACTATTGGCTTAAGTCCAGCAAATGCTGCCCCAACAGCAAGGCCAGTAAATCCATGTTCAGTAATAGGAGTATCAATCACTCGCTTTTCTCCAAACTCTTTTAATAATCCTTTAGTTACTTTATAAGCACCATCATACTCTGCAACTTCTTCGCCCATGATAAACACATCAGGATCGTTTTGCATTTCTTCCTTGATTGCTATGCATAAAGCTTCTCTTACACTCAAATTTGCCATTTATCTATCAAAGTTCAATATTTTATATACTGGTGTATTCCTTCTAAAAGCCTTGCAGACTGATCCTTGTCCGAATCTAAATCAAGCGCAAAATGTGTGACATATTTTCCACCAGGACCCATTAGATATATTATTGAGGAATGATTAATATCTTCTTCTCCGCCTACCTTACTGGCGTAAACTTTGTATTTTGCAAGTATTTCATCTATTTTTTCTTTTTCACCAGTTAACATTTGTATTCTACTGTCAAACTGCTGTTGAAATTCTTTTAACTTTTCAACGGTATCACGCTCTGGGTCAACTGTAATGAAGAAAGTTTGTAATTTATTATGAGTCTTTTCATCTAATTTTGTCAGTGCTTCAGAGATAAAGCCAAGGTTCATAGGGCAAATTCGTTTACACGAGGAAAAACCGAAAAAAACTAACATGTATTTATCTTTAAAATCGTTACTACATATAATTTGTCCATCTTGATTAATTAGGGAAAAATCTCCACCGATTTTAACTTCGTCATTATGAGTTGTAGGAGAAGAAAATACACCCTTCTTCGCAAAGAAACAATAACCTAAAAAAACAACCGCAAGTATTACTAAGACATTCGATAATAACCTGACTATTTTCATAGAATAATCCTGATTAAAATCTTATTATAAGCTTACTAGTTCGCTTGTTCAATTTCTTTTTTCCAAAGAGGATTCTTGATCTGTTTTAACAGTTCCTGATGAGCATCTATTTCTTCACTACTTGGTTGATATTCTCTACAAGTTAGATTATGTGTTTTATGGTCCCGTTTAGATGCAGATTCACTACCCTGTTCATTCTTATTTTCAAACAGATGTGTTTGCAATCCTCCTGTAAGCTCAACATATACTTTAGCTAGCAGGTGAGCATCAACCAGCGCTCCATGGAGCTCTCTGTCTTCCAAGGATATATCAAAACGCTTACATAACGCGTCCAGAGAAGCGGGAGATCCTGCAAATTTCTTTCTTGCTAGCTGTAGTGTGTCTACCACCCTCTCAAAGGAGATTGGTTCAGCATTTACCTTGTCTAATTCCATATTAAGGAATTTGATGTCAAATGTAGCGTTGTGAATTATTAAAATATCATCAGCTATGAAATTCAGGAACTCAGATACTACTTCCGAAAATAATGGTTTATCTTGTACAAATTCTTCACTGATTCCATGAACTTTGAAGGAGTGATATGGTATGTCTCTTTCAGGATTAATATATTGATGAAATACTTTACCTGTTGGAATGCGATTGATTAATTCCACACATCCTATTTCGATAATTCGATGACCTGATTCAGCGTTAAGACCGGTTGTTTCAGTATCAAGTATTATTTCACGTATCATCTCAAATAATTAATGATACTTACTAAATTGTTACTAAATCCTTATTATCATCTGCCTTTTCATAATTAATGGAAACGAGCAGCCAAGTTAGGTCTGATGAATTAATATTTTTTTTGAACTGCCATACATCTTCGACCCTGTTAATGGTGGATGCACTACCAGAAATAATGTTGCCTCTCTTATTTTTAGTAAAGTTAATTTGTTCTGAAAGAAAGTGCACAGCTATGAACACTGTGTTTTTCTCTAATTTCATTTCTACGATTTTCTGTGCAATAATGGAAACGATTACAGATTCATAACATTCACCCAGCTCTTCACGGTGTTTAATCTTTTCTGCAAAATTATTATATAAGTCTTTATCCACAAGAGGTTTAAGTTGCTCTAAATTACCCTGATTGAAAAGCTTTATTATTAATTCAAATGCTATGCTTGAGCCTTTTATAAAATGTGAGATGGAAAAGTTTTTATTTTTTTTTAGTATCTGCTCATAGACATCTACGTTATTTTCATCAGCGTCACCGATATAGTTTTCAGTATCTTCTGGTGCTTTTTCTTCTACTTTCTTAATATCCAACACATCGGTCAGTTTTTTCAGGTTTAAGTTAGTTGATTTTCCAAGAGAACTGTATAAACGTGAGAAAATAAATGTTGCTAACAAGGCATATATTACAAGCTCCATCATGGTATCTACTCCGTATAGCTTAAGATTATTAAGATTTGCTATTTTGACACAATAACTTATATTATACAAATAAGTGTGAAATATTGCAATTTATTAAATTAAAGGAGAGATATAAAATGCCACAACCAAAAATGAAAATTCACGGTCAATATATTAAAGACTTATCATTTGAGAATCCCAATTCACCGTTTCTTTCTGCAAATACATCTCCGGATATTAGTGTTATGGTTAACATACATTCAGTAAAGCTAGAAGGCACAGAAGAAAATCAAGAAATAAATGAGGAAAAATCTTTTCACGAGATTACGCTGCATGTAGAGATTAAAGCAGATGTAAAAGATAGAGATATTAAGGATGGTGTAGCTTTTATTTGTGATATACAATACTGTGGTATTTTTTCAATAGAAAATGCTTCAAGTTATAGTGAAGAAGAACTAAGACGAGCATTATTTATAACTGGACCAATATTTCTCTTTCCTTTTGTAAGAGAAGTAATTGCAAGAGTGACTAGCAGTGGAGGATTTCCTCCTCTTATGTTGGATCCTATAGATTTTGAAGCTATGTATGAAGAGCAGAATAAGCAACAGAAGGGTAATGGTAGTAAGCCTAATCTTAATTAATATGTTGTAATATATTTATATAATTTTTTGAATAAAATGAATAATTCTTTAGATGCAAGGACGGCTCTTACTGCTGGATATAATTATTTCAGTTTAAATGTTGCTGGTAAATTTTTAGGTGTGGATATAGCTAAATTACCGTGCTCACTTAAGATTCTGCTTGAAAATCTGTTGCGTAACAAAAATGTTAATCTAGATGACATCAAAATACTAGCAAATTGTGTTAATAAACATGTTAAGCATGAAATCAGCTATAAGCCAGCAAGGGTTTTAATGCAGGACTTTACAGGAGTGCCAGCTATTGTGGATTTGGCGTCAATGCGCAGTTATGTACAAAAGAATGGTGGCAACCCTTGTANCCTTGTAAAATAAACCCGTCGGTACCTGTTGATCTTGTTATTGACCACTCTGTTCAAGTTGATAGCTATGGAAATAACTATGCATTTAGTCGGAATGTTGAATTAGAAGTAAAGAGGAATTTAGAAAGATATCGATTTCTAAGGTGGGGAGAGTCATCGTTTACAAACCTACGTGTAGTTCCTCCAGGTACGGGAATTTGTCATCAGGTAAACCTTGAATATTTAGCTTGTGTTGTTTGTGCAGACAATGGAGTTGTTTACCCTGATACTGTGGTTGGTACCGATAGTCACACTACAATGATAAATGGGCTATCAGTTTTAGGTTGGGGCGTTGGTGGTATAGAGGCAGAATCTGTCATGCTTGGCCAGTCAATTAGTATGGTTATTCCAGAAGTAATAGGGTTTAAGCTTACAGGTAAGCTCTCTGAAGGAGTGACTGCTACTGATTTAGTGCTGACAGTTACAAACATATTACGCACAAAAGGGGTAGTAGGTAAATTTGTGGAATTTTATGGCAGTGGTTTAAATAACTTATCCATTGCTGACAGAGCAACCATAGCAAACATGGCTCCTGAATATGGGGCAACTTGTGGTTTTTTTCCTATTGATCAAAAAACTTTGGATTATTTACACTTAACTGGCCGCCCGAAAGAGCTGATAGAATTGGTAGAAGTATATGCAAAAAAACAAGGATTATGGCATACTGGAGAGGAATTGGCGTTTTTTGATAAGTTAGAACTTGATTTATCTTCTATAGAGCCAGTTATGGCTGGTCCAA
>NW_016159852.1:0-6555 GCF_001687245.7 Rhagoletis zephyria | reverse complement strand
AAGATTTTTTTATCGCAAGTAGTGGAGTCGTTTTCTAGGTCGTTTCCTACTGTAGAAGTTAAAAAAAGTGATGTGTTACAGGATGGGAGTGTGGTTATTGCGGCAATCACAAGCTGTACTAATACTTCCAATCCAAATGTGATGATAGCTGCGGGTCTTGTTGCACGTAATGCAGCAAAACTTGGATTGAGGTCTAAGCCTTGGGTTAAAACTTCACTTGCACCTGGATCAAAGGTGGTGACAGAATACCTTGAAAAATCTGGTTTACAAGAAAATCTGGACGCTTTGGGTTTTAACTTAGTTGGATATGGTTGCACTACATGCATAGGAAACTCTGGTCCATTAAATCAAGACATAGAAAATGATATAAAAAGCAAAGATTTAACAGTAGCTGCGGTTTTATCAGGTAATCGTAATTTTGAAGGTAGAGTGCATCCTTTAGTTAAAGCTAACTATTTAGCTTCTCCGCCATTAGTGATTGCATATGCACTTGCAGGTACTGTGAAGATAGACTTAACTAAAGATCCTATATGCCAAGATGAAAATGGGAATTATGTATATCTAAAAGATATATGGCCAACGAATCGCGAGATTGAGGACTACGTTAATAAAGTTGTGACACGTGAAATGTTCATGCAAAAATATAGTGATGTATTCCTTGGTTGGCAAGAAATAGAATGTGAAGAAAGTGAAATTTATAACTGGGATGCCAGCAGCACTTATATACAAAACCCACCTTATTTTGATAACTCATCATCTGANAAGTGATATAGAGGATGCGCAAATATTAGCAATTCTTGGTGATAGTGTTACAACTGACCATATTTCTCCAGCAGGCGATATAGCTCTCAATAGCCCTGCAGGTATATATTTAAAAGAACTAGGGGTTGAGCCAAAGGACTTTAATTCCTATGGGTCACGTCGTGGCAACCACAATGTTATGATGCGTGGAACTTTTGCTAACATAAGAATAAAAAATGAAATGGTTGATATTGAAGGGGGCTATACAAAACATATTCCTTCAGGAGAAGTCATGCCAATATTTGATGCGGCTATGCGTTACAAGGAAAGTAATGCACCTTTAGTCATTATTGCAGGAAAAGAATATGGCACAGGTTCAAGTAGAGATTGGGCTGCGAAGGGTACGTTATTGCTTGGAGTAAAAGCTGTTATTGCAGAGAGCTTTGAACGTATACATAGATCGAATTTAGTTGGTATGGGGGTTCTACCGCTTGTATTTCAAGGTGGGATAAATAGAAAAATGTTCGAAGGTAATGAGACAATCAGTATAACAGGAAAAGTAATGCCGCATGCCAATTTAGAGTGCCGAGTAAGAAGAAAAGATAATTCTGAACAATTATTTCAACTTAAATGCTGTGTTGAAACACTTATTGAAGTGGAATACCTCAAAAATGGAGGAGTGTTAAGTTATATACTTTCACTAACTTAATCCGTTTTTATTATTGTTGTGAAAATTTACTTCGGTGGTGTAACAGTGATTTATATACTCTCTTAAAAATTAAGGGGGCTATCATGAGTACTGCACTCAAAAGTCATTTAGCAGAAGAAGTGTTAACCATTGCTATGTGCTGGAAGTTAAAGCTTGCCGACGGGAAAATGATGGGATTTACTGATTGTGATCAGGATTTAAATATTGATGAGATAATTTATAAATCTTCCAGGGGATTTACTGCTGGCAGCGTTACGCTAAATAGTAGCCTAAAATCAGATAATCTTGAAATCACTGGAATATTAGACAGTGATGACATAAAAGAAGAGGATGTTCTGGCTGGCAAATATGATTTTGCAGAAGTTGAAATATTTCTTGTAAATTACACGAATTTAAGTCAAGGGACAATGAATTTACACTCCGGTACTTTCGGTAAAGTAATATTAAACAATGGTAGATTTATCGTTGAAATTAGAGGAATTTCATCTAAGCTTGAAAGGAGTATAGTGGATTTATATTCACCCACATGCAGGGCACAATTCTGTGATGATAAGTGCAAAATTGATGCTAAAAAGTTCAGTAAAGTAAGTGTTGTAACCGATGTGGTGGATGACAAAAGGTTTAAAGACACAAATTTAGTTGAGGATGATGAGTATTATAAACACGGGGTAGTAAAATTTGCAGAATTTGAGGCCATTGTTAAAGATTATAGGAATAAGATGGTTACGTTATTTACTGCTCCTCCATGCAAAATTTCTGTTGGTGATCAGTATTCAATACTTGCAGGCTGCGATAAGACGTTTTTAATGTGTAAGAATAAATTTAATAATGTTATGAATTTCCGTGGTGAACCATATATATCACCTAAAACTTATTCCTGAAATTTTACTTGTTGCTACCTTAAGAAAGTCCGTTTAATTTTCTGATAAGTAATTGTATAAAATCTCAATCCCTTCATCAATCTCGCGTTCAGTGATAATCAATGGCGGCAAGATTCTTACTACTTGATCTGCTGTAGTACCAA
Source organism: Rhagoletis zephyria (assembly GCF_001687245.7). Classification (NCBI taxonomy): domain Eukaryota; kingdom Metazoa; phylum Arthropoda; class Insecta; order Diptera; family Tephritidae; genus Rhagoletis; species Rhagoletis zephyria. The sequence goes on along the minus strand of NW_016159852.1, from coordinate 4,081 downwards.
TGGTCAGAAGGCCGCGATGACTTAGTTCTTCGGCGAATTTATGATTATCAGCTTTAACTTTAATTCCCAACATTAGCCCTTTACCTCTTACTTCTTCTATGATTGAGAATTTTTTTGCCAAGTCATTTAATTTACTCTTTAAATAGTTCCCTCTGATTGTGACATTTTCTAAAAATCCAGGAGTGAGCAGCTTGTCAAATACAGCACTTCCTATTGATGTTGCTAATGGATTTCCACCAAAGGTAGAACCGTGCATTCCTACGCCCATATATTGAGCAGCTTTTTCAGTTGCAAGACAAATTCCTAGCGGAAATCCTCCTCCTATTCCCTTTGCGAGGGTACATATATCTGGTTCTATTCCTATATGTTCGTATGCAAATAATTTTCCTGTTCTGCCAGCACCGCATTGCACGCAGTCAAATAGCAACAGTATATCGTGTTCATTACATAAGTTCCTTAGTTCTCGCAAAAAGCTTGATTCCATAACATTCACACCACCTTGTCCTTGTATTGGCTCTATTAATATAGCTCCAATATTGTCTGAAATTGCTTTTTTTATGCTTTCAATATCAGGTGATGTGCTATCACACCAGTCGATATATGGATTAAGTAGTGCTGAAGATTTTCTTTTATCACTTGCAGCGCAGGTAAGAAAAGTTCTTCCGTGAAATGCACCGTGAAATGTTAAGATCTTGTAGCGATCTTTATAACCTTTTCCATTTTGATATGATCTTGCAATCTTTAAAGCACATTCGACTGCTTCTGCTCCAGAGTTTGCAAAGAAAACGGTGTCAGCAAAGCTATTCTTGACTAACTTACCTGCAAATTCATCAGAGATTGGTATGTTAAACGCATTTGAAAGGTGCCAAAGTTTCTCTCCCTGAGTTTTTAACACGTCCACCAACTGTGGATTGGCGTGACCTAAGCTATTAACTCCTACTCCAGCGTGAAAGTCTACATAGCGATTGTTGTCAGCATCATATAGGTAAACACCTCTTCCATGCGAGAAGTTTATTTTAGTTAGAAAATAAACTGGTAAGGTAAGAGAAATAGTCATAAAAATATGATATATTTTGTGATTAATAGCACAAAAATAATTTTTTTACAATGGGAGATATATGTATAAACGAGGCAAATTAGTATTCTCCGTATTAAGGAAGGGTAAGTATGTCAGAGTTATTATATTACTTTTTTTGATTCTAGCACTTTTTTCTAGTGTGATGTACTACAGCTATTTACTGAAAAATGATTTTTTTTCTTCATATCGTAATTCACACTCGAATCTGAAAGTTATTCTTCAAAACAGCGTAATTAAGAAATACCAGCATTTACTAGCAGAGAAGCACAATGATCAGTTACTTGGGAAGCACCATATTAAGAATAAAAACTTTGATTATATAAATCAGCTAGTAAAATTACGTGCCGAGTTGTTGCAGTTAGTTGGAGAAGTGGATGACATGAGTTTGGTTTTATATGATCAAAATAGTCGAATCATATTCAGCAATGTAAACACATACGATCACAATTATGAGCAATTACTAACTAATGATGAGATTGATCATTTAATGAATAATGAGGAAATATTCTACACTGTAAGAAATACGCTAATTTCCATTTTTCCTGTTTTTTATGAAAATAGCATTAAGCCATCATTTTTTCTAAAGATCCTTAAAAAGTATGATAACTCCTGTATCTTAGCATATAATCTGCTTTTAATCTTCCTGAGTTTACTGCTGATAATACTAGCGTTAGTGATGTATTTTTTAAATGCTTCCAACAGTAAAGTATTAGCCGAGCAGCACAAGACTAATAGCGAGCTGCAGCAAGTAAAAGATGCACTAGAACAAGAGAATGCTAATAAGCTAAAGTTTTTTGCGAGCGTCACGCATGAGTTGCGTACGCCTCTTAATGCTATTATTGGATTTGCAGAGCTGATCAAAAACAAAGATTTAACAGATAGTGCTCAATATAAAGAATATGCGGATGATATCTATAATGCGGGGATACATTTGCTGAGTCTAATTAATGATGTACTCGATTTTTCGAAAGCAGAAGCAAGTAGTTTAAAAGTAGAAAAAGCAAAATTTAATCTGAATAGGATAATAGACTCGTGTGTTGATATGTTATCACCTAAGTTACGCGAGGCAAAGATCAATTTTAAAAAAGAAATACCCAGCAAACAGCTTTTAATTACTGCAGACCCTAAAAGAATGAAACAGGTAATAATAAATTTATTGTCAAACGCAATTAAGTTTACTCCAAATAGTGGTTTAATAAGAATGGTGATTAAGGAGAGTATAGAGAAAAATTTGTTAACTATAGAAATCCATGATAATGGAATAGGAATAATGCAGCAGGATATATATAAAGTTATGTCTGTTTTTGGTCAAGCGGAGTCTGGATATAGAAACGAAGGAACAGGGATTGGACTGCCGCTTAGTAAAAAATTAGTAGAGCTAATGGGCGGAACTTTTGAGATAAAAAGTGAAGCGCAACAAGGCACTACTATTACTTTGAAATTTTTTTATGAGGAACAAACAGGTGAGGATTCACTTGATTTTTAAATCTATTTTAAGATTGCCATCAAAAGTTAGTTTCCTTTATAACAGGTACTTCTATAATATATAGTGAGTTCTGTTATTAAAAATGGGGTGTCATTTTGAGTTTACTTAATAATCTTTATAAAGGTTTGTTGAAAACTTCTTCTCGTTTTAGCAAGGAAATAAGGGGGATTTTTTCTACTAAAAAAAAAATAGACCAATTACTTCTAGATGAAGTTGAAGAGCTGCTGATCAGTATGGATATTGGTTGTAAAACTTCTAATATGATTATTGATAAATTAACGGGTATTAAATTTGAAAGTGACTGCAGTTATGAAGTAGTTAAACAATACTTGATAAATGAAATAACAGCTATATTGGATCCAGTTGCACAACCGCTAATACTCGATAAAAAGCCGCATGTGATAATGATGTGTGGAGTGAATGGTAATGGTAAGACTACAACTGCTGGTAAACTTGCATATCAATATAAAAAAATGGGAAAATCGGTAATGCTTGTTGCATGTGACACATTTAGAGCTGCAGCAACTGAGCAGCTGAGTGTGTGGGCTGAACGTTCTGGTTGCACAATTATAACGGGAGATTATGGTGCTGATTCTGCAAGTGTGGCATATAAAGCCGTTAAACAGGCTATAGAAGATAATATTGATGTAGTGTTGATTGATACAGCGGGTAGGTTGCAAAACAATGTTAATCTTATGGAAGAGCTGTCGAAAATATCCAGAGTGATAAAGAAGTTAGATGATTCTGCTCCACATGATACCATTTTAGTTCTTGATGCAACGACTGGCCAAAATGCATATAGCCAATTAGAAGCATTCAGTAAAAAGATTGATGTGACCGGATTAATTATTACTAAGCTGGATGGTACTGCTAAAGGTGGAGTAGTGGTTGGATTAGCGCAAGAATATAAGATAAAATTATACGCTATAGGCGTTGGAGAAAGCATAGAGGATTTAAGAGAATTCACGAGTAAAGAGTTTGCAGAAGCGCTATTTCATTGTGACTAACTGTGAAGGGACAGGCTATTTAGAATATTATAGCATCAGTGAATTGCAATAAATGTCATCTTCTTTCAAACCACTTCTCAATATCACTCAGTTTCATTTCTACATAAGTAGGCCTTCCATGGTTGCATTGCCCAGAATATGGTGTCTCTTCCATTTGTCTTAATAATTCATTCATTTCCTCCAATTTCATTCTTCTCCCTGCTCTTATCGACCCATAACAGGCTATAGTGGCTAATATTTTGTTTATCTTATCTTCTATTGGTAAAGTATCTTCCATCTCTATTAATCTTTCTGCCACATCAATTATTATCTCTTTTATATTTGCATTCTCTAGTATTGCGGGGACTTCTTTTATTGTTACCGTAGATTCTGAAGTTATTTCAATATCAAAGCCCATCTCTGACAGCTTGTCCTTATAATTCTCTATCATTTCTATTCCTGCCTGATTTTTAATTTCTATTACTTCAGGAATCAACAATTTCTGCTTTTTGATTTCAGATTTATGCTTCA
>NW_016159851.1:54206-75540 GCF_001687245.7 Rhagoletis zephyria | reverse complement strand
AAAATTTTAATAAGCCACAATAACATTGACAAATATGACTTATTAACTAACTTGTGAGAAAAATTTATAATATGAATGAGAAAATTAGATTAATGGACTGTATCTGATATGGAGATGATTATTAAACACTGAGTAAAGTGACTATTAAATATCTATTTGAATATCAATTCAATGGCAAATTCTTACTTTAATTCGTTGTAGATCACTTCTTAACAATAATGCAATTGGCAAATAGATTCAATGGGAAATTTGTACTTTTAATTCATGGTAGATTACTTTGTAAGATCACGGATATTTACAATATATGTTTGTAACATTAGGCAAGTTACCATAGCAAAAATCGTATACTTATAAATGAGTGTTGCTGGATCCGGGTATCGCAAATAGTAGGAGTCCGCGCGGTAATTCCCTCGCTGATGTAGAAAATATATGATTATGTAAAAATATATGGTGATGTAGAAAAGATGTGTAGCTTCCCACGATGCGCTCTGGTCTTCGGGTGACTTCAAAAGGAAAAAAGAGGCCGGTGGCAATGCGAGCCTTTAATTTATAGGGCACACTGGAAGGCAATTCCAGAATCGGATGGTAACACTGGAAGGTAACTCCAGTGTACGTTTCGGACTTCCACATCCAGCAGGGATGCTTGTAATGTGGAAGGGAGGCAGGAATGCATTAACGCAAGTCATTTTGAACGCAAGTCATTTCGGAAATTTAGGTGAGCGCAAGTCACTTAAACATGCCGGCCCCGTTGCACAGGTGCAAGCGTATCCCGCAAACGTTGAAATGCACGAATGACTCTGTCCAGCTCGATGCGGGCACGAGCATCCGTTGGCCGTGCCGTTGGTTGCCGGGCCGGAGCCGAAGCTGCCTCCTCCTCAGGTGTCGGACGGTGCAAGAGGGTGTGGTGCAACTGGGTGCAGATTTTGCACCTCCCATCTGAGCGGCAATCCCTAACATCACTGTAGGTGCGGGCCAAGCAATTGGAACAATACTCCAAGAACCGCACCTTAACCCTGCGTTCCTCTATTCCCATGATTTGGAACTCTTTGCAGAACCGTAAGGCGTGGTATTTAAAACATATGAGGCACTGTTGCACATCGGGATCGCGGGCGAGCGGGAAGGCCTGGTGGTGCGTGGCAATAGCTTCCACGGGGCGTACCCTTTCGGTTCCCTGTAAATGAGATTGGTTTTATTGAAAGCTGTCAGAAAATGTATGACTATGGTGGTGAGGAAGTAGAATTGTGTAAATTTTTGTCAAGGCAGTGGATGAGATAAGTCTGTTTGAAACGGAAGCGGACATAGTTTGACAATTGGTATGGTCAAAGTACCATGTTGCGTTCGAATGTCGGCAACGCGGACTTTGTTGTCCGAGCCATGATAAACATTTTCGACTCTGCCTAAACGCCATTCATTTGGAGGTAATAGTTCGTTTTTAATGACAAAGAAGTCGCCAACGGAAAGACTGTGGTGCGGGAGTTTCCACTTATACCTTTGATGTAATTCTTTAAGGTATTCATCTTTCCAGCGCTGACTAAATTGTTGATGCGACAGCTTTAATTTCTCCCACCGATTTTGAAGCGAAAGATTGTCAATTTGGGGTTCTGGCGCTGCAATCAGAGGAGCTTCACGCAAGAAATGACCAGAGATTAGGGCTAAAAGCTCTTGAGGATTATCTGACATGGGGGAGAGTCGTCGAGAGTTTAACATTCCTTCTATGCGAGCCAGTAGTGTGGCGAGCTCTTCAAAGGTGAAATTATTACTCCCAACGATTCGTTTGAAATGGAGTTTGAAGCTTTTGACGGCTGCCTCCCACAGACCGCCCATGTGAGGAGCATTTGGTGGTAAGAACTGCCACTCAAAGCCATGTATGGAATATTGGGATCGTAAGTCGTCGGATGATTCTTTAAGGAATCGTTTGAAATCTTGGCGGTAGGCCCTACTGGCGCCTACGAAATTTTTTCCATTATCGGAGAAGACGCGTTGTGGGAGGCCTCGTCTTCTAACGAACCGGGAGAATGTGGCTTGAAAGGCTTTGGTGGAAAGTTCGGAGCACGGCTCCAAGTGTCTTAGTTGAGAAACAAATAAAAACACAAACGTATCCTTTGAGCATCGGTGATTTTCTAAGTGGTGATGATTTGACCTCGAACGGTCCTGCAAAATCAAGACCGGTGTAGGTGAATAGTAGCGAGAAGGTTGAGTGCTCTGGCGGTAGGGCTGCCATGATTTGTGAACGAGTATTTTGTTTGAAAATCGTGCATGTTTTACAATTTCGCACGCAGTTTTTGACCTTGGACTTAACTCTTGGAATGAAATACTTTTGCCTTGCAGTTCTAATCATGAGTTGGTGTTCTGCGTGCATCAATAAATTATGCAAAACCTGTAGGAGTAAATAACAGAATCGAGAAAAATCAGGCACGATAACAGGATATCTCTCATTATACGAGAGGAAGGAGTTTGCTAACCGGCCATTTACTCGGAGAAGTCCATTTGTATCCATAAAGGGGTTTAACGTCAAAAGTGAGCTCTTTTTGGCAAATGGTTGTTTGCTCGAGAGTTTAGAGTACTCATTTGGGTAATGCCTTTTTTGGGCTAGTTGTATAAGGCGCGTTTTAACCCAATGAATTTCCATTTTAGTGATTACTACAGATTCGTAACTGATAGCTTGAGTGGACTGTATTGGTTTTATTCGGTGAATAAATCGAAACATGTAAGCAATCACGCGTAAGGCTTTGGACCAAGAGGAGAAACGGTCTAAGATGTCATGTTCGCTTTCCAACGTATGTAGAGACTCAATTTTGCGTTCTTTTAAGGGAGCGACATTCTTCCGGAGTGATAAAGGCCATTGGTCGGCTGGCTTCAAGAGCCAGTCGGGTCCGTGCCACCAAAGTGATTGGGGAATTAGGTCTTGTGGCCTGCAGCCTCGTGTTCCGAGGTCTGCGGGATTGTGGTTGGTGGATACGTGTCGCCACTTAATGTTTCCAACATTCTGGATAATTTGTGAAGTGCGATTTGCCACGTANGATGCACAGAATGCTTTTTCTGACGCATCACAGAAACCATGAATTTGAACTATTTGGTTTGGCGCAAACTCCGTCCATCTTGGTATTTGAATTTTTTCGATACTAGGTAGATCAGAAACAAACTGGTTCCACTTTTGGAGCGAAAGTGGTTTAACGCATTCATCCCACTCCGAGCCTTCGAACCATATTTGCTACAAGAGTATTTTTGCCTGAATATAATAGGCGCTAGCCACCCTGCGGGTCAAAAAGTTTAGAAACCGAAGACAGAATTTGGCGCTTTGTGGCACCTGTAGTTGATTTTATAGGCTCGATGGAGTAACAGAAGGCGTTATTTAAAGCGTTCCATCTAATGCCAAGAGTTTTGGTAGAACTGGAGGAATCAATTTTCAGAAACTCAGAATCGAGCAAATCTTCAGTTGGAATATATCTAAGAAGTTCTGGATGATTAGCTGTTATTTTCTTTAGAGGAAACCCAACTGAGGGCAAACATTTGATTATTTGAGATTGTGCCGTAAGGCAAGTTTGAATATCAAGTCCACCTGTGAGTATATCATCGACAAATGTTTCTTCAGTCAGAATTCTCTTGGCCAAAGGATGGGAATCTTTAGAATCCTTTGCCAACTGGTGGAGCGTGCGGATAGCCAGATACGGCGCGCAATTGACTCCGAAATTGACGGTTTTCAGTGCGAAATCAGTGGGTTTGATGTCGTTTTTTATTCGAAAGAGAATTCGTTGATATTGTTGATCCTCTTCGTGTAACAGAACCTGGCGGTACATTTTTTGAATATCTCCGCTAGAGACGTATTTGTACAAACGCCAATTCGAGATTACCAACATCAGATCTGTTTGCAAGGTAGGACCGATATGAAAAATGTCATTAAGAGAAAGTCCAGACGCAGATGGTTTGGACGCGTTAAATACCACTCGAACTTTGGTGGATTTACTGTCTGCTTTAACGACGGAATGGTGGGGTAGATAATACGAGCGATAATTACGATTTTCATGGATTTCATCGGGAAAACTGGGTTTCATATGGTCAAGTAATAAATATTCCTCTAAAACACGGCTATACTCTTCTTTAAGATCAGGATTTTTATTGAGCATATGCTCCTATCGTATGGCTTGCTTCATCGCTTGGGTCCGAGATGGACCGAGCGCAAGCTTTGATGGAAACTCGGATTTAAAGGGTAGCCGAACTACATACCGTCCATCGCTTTGTCGACAAGTGGTATCTTGGTAAAGCTTTTGTAGCGCCAGCTGTTTGCCAGATACTTCTATATATGCATGTATGTGTGTATGAACTGGACCAAACATAAGCCAGTAGGGCATCGATGTTAACTAAGTGTATTTGCGTGTGATTGTGGGGACGGGATCGAACATATGTAAGTCAATCAAACGTCAATGTTAATTAAGTGTAAACGTGTGAGTGTATGAATGTTTGAGCGAACATAGCTGATCAAACATCAACTTCAGCAACAAGAGGCCTAGAGAAAGTTCGGTCGGTCGAACAAAGCAAAGGGTGTGTGTGTGTTAATGGTTGTCCCAAACAGCGGTTTTTTCGCGTTTTCCTTGTACATATGTAAGAAAATAAGTACATAAGACGGATTGAGTCAGTTAGCCTGGCCAAAGGGTATAAAATGACCCAGATGGTGGCAAACGGGTCAGATACAAAGGTTGCGGTGCTAACGTTGTGAGTATCGGTTGTTTTAACTGTGCGAACGTTTCCAGTTTAAGGTGTAAAGAGTGTTTTAATAAAAAAAAGTGTTCAAAAAAAAAAAAAAAGGTTTATATAGTCAAATATACAGACGTTCTGTATAATTGTGTGAATTGTGCCGTTTTACCGGATTATCGCGGTACCGGTGTACCCAAGCCGCCACAAAGAGCTAAAATCTGGAACTGAAGGTAAGCACCACATATTATTATGTCTTAAATCTTTACACATGCATAAGCCTGCATATTACTAAATGCATATGTATGTATGTGTGCACATATGTATGTATGCATTCTTTATTTATTTATTTTTCTTATCCCAACAGCGGCAGATGATCTACGACTGTACCATTCAATGTGCTAAATCAGAGCTTTCTTCCACTTTCAGGTCGCCTGCACATACGTACGTATGAATAGAAGGACCTCCACCAACCGGAAGTCTGGAATGGGCTAGACTGCAACCTGCATGTACATATCTTGCCCCGTTTGAGAGACTCGTGCACCAGACACAGATTGCATGAACACACCAACACATATCCATACGCACCTAAGTACAACAAATATATTGTCACCAACACATAGCTAGGCTACACCACTGGCTGCAGGAAGCACGAAAACAGGCATCCACACGCACCAACTACAGATCGTTTGCCACAACTCAACATTTAACAACCGTACACCAGGAAGTACCCGAGCACACATCCTCACACACCGACAACAGAGACATTGCCACAAACACTTTTACACGCCAATATAATTTACAACACTTAGGATAGCATTACAAGATCCACGCAAATACCAACAGAGCAGCAGCTTGGTAAGCAACAACAACGTCCAACGCCCACAGCTGTCCAAACAACTCCGACTGGAGCAGGTCAACAGCACTTGGCGGTGAACGTTAAAAGTGGTGAAAAAAATTAAAGGAGATAACAGGGAGCATAACATCGAGGGAGCGCAATAACAGCGCCAAGCGAGGCAGAGCTAACAGGAGCAGCGCCGAGGGAGCATTATCGTGGGCGCTTCGCCCACACTACTGACCAGCAGCAGCGCCGCTAATATCACGGACAACTCTCTTGGGTTTTTTTGTTTGAATATTCTTTTGTTGCTTGAATACCTTTTCGTACGTTCTCTTAAGTTATTGCATGCAGTTTTTTGTTACCTTTTGTCAATTTCTCATATAGACAGCCACATTCATTTGCTTTTAAATTCCGTTGGCAATTTATGTATTTATGTTTGAGGGTATATTAGGGTGCGCGGTATTCATAGGTACATTCATATAATTTGCGTGTAGTGTCAGATTTTTTTTAGGAACCTTTTTATTCATTTTTTTTTCAAATCAGATTTCCACTTTTCGCCAAATTTTCGGAGCTCGGCAGTTTCGATATCTACCAACATGTATTTACATACATATCTGGAAATGCGAAGACGCATATAGAAATATGTATGTACATATATGCATACACGTACATACATATATAAATGTGCGGGAGTAAATAAGCGCGTACATGCTAGTTTTATAATTTTCTCATTTTCGTTGTTGTAATATAGTTTTCTTGCTTTTTTTTTAACACGTCACTGTTGTTCAACACTATTTGAATTTCGTTTTATGAACTCCGCGGTTTTTTCACATTTATCGGGCTCTTTGGTATTAGAGTAGTTCAAGTGAATTCACGTTTTCGTTTTCTTTTTTTTGAATTGCAAGTAGTTTGGCCGCGCCATACTATCATCCGCTCGATGCCCCGAATCACGACCGAGTGATAGTACTGAGAGTAGTGGAGTAGGTAAAGTCCCCTATATCTTGTTGGCAAGGGTAAATATGTATGTATGAGCATTTGTGTATGTAGTAGGATTTTCAAATTTCCCACAGGTTCTCAAACAGCATGCTGGTACCATCACCGCTGGAGACCTAGATGAGTACAAGTTGAATTTGTTTCTCTTATTACCATATCAATACGTACATATTTAATACCTACATACATATATATATTAAAGCAGTAGCAATAGATACGCAGACACATTTCATTCACTGTCTCTGCGATCCTTTTTGTTGGTTGATATTTAGGAAGTTCAGGGTAGAGTTTTTTGTTTTAGTTGATATTATTAGGACTTTTGATATTGGCAACACAAACGAGGGAAATCAGGATACCTATGTATGCAGTAGGGGTAGTTGTTAATGAAGTCGTTAGTTTCAAATAGAAGTAAGTGAAGGAAGCTGAATTTAAATAATATTTAATATAAGTATATTTGTAGGAATTAGCACTGTAGGGAAGGTTAGCATTAGGATATACGCTTGAATAAGTATAAGAGGAAAATAATTATAATAAAATTGTTAATTCACTGTGGAGCAAAGATAGAAAAGAAAATATGGTTTGATTATCTTTGTCGTTTGAAGAGGTATTAAGCGTAACCAGTGCTAAGCACCTGCTCTTGGTGTGGGTGTTGCACTTGTGCAACAGAGGGGAAGAGGGAGTGTGAAGACGCAACGACAACTGACGTGAAATGACTGACTGATTGATAGACGGACTTGTGTCAGGCTTAGGGGGCGTTGTAAGAAGGTGTGGAGTCACGACAACGCCCAAGGCTTCGCGTGGAGTTCACGTAGAAGAAGGGTGGGATGACTCCACCTGACAGGACGGGACTGGACCATTCCTCTATAGTGCTTTCTCTCTTTCTTTTCCTTCTTTTTCTTTGTTATTTATGATCATCCGCACTGGTATTTCTCCATATCACCAGGCACGATTAACTTTTTGTTTGTGTAGCAACTACCATGGCAGGCGGAAATGACACCCCCAACCAACGAGCTAGCTTGGGATGCAAGCGTGCCTGCATGCCGCCTCGCCGGGTACAAATATGCAGCTACATAACAATGGCGCCCAACGTAATAGCCCACTAATTTTCATATTTTCCCTATCAATTTCTTACTAACACCGTTTCACATTTCATTTCACAGTAGTTTTTCTTGCATTCCACTATCATATTTACTTTCTTTTCTTTCTATCATCACTTATGATCATCACAGGTGATTTGTGACCAACTGGCAAATATGGGGGGTGGCCAGTCTCATCTTCAGAGTGCCTTCTAAGGACCCCAGCGTACTTAGAAGTGGGACTGAAGATGCGACTGTGGCCAAGTAAGAGTTTTTAAGTTTTTTGAGTTAGACCATTTATGCTGCCGTGTATGCGGTCTAGCATTGCATGCATGTGAGGCTATGGGATTTTTCAACAGGGGGTTATTAACATCAAGGGTGTTAAGGGTAAGTGTAGCAGCGCGATTGGAGCCAAGACTCCGAAGGCTGTTGTGCTACTCACGGACCAACACTCCTTCAATGACCTCGCCAAGGCAACACCAACTCACACCGAAGCAAAACTAAAAATATATATATACTTACATAAGGTGACAACAAAAACAAAATCCATAATTGTACGTACAATTTTTAATAAAAAAACGAGTAAATAAAATTAATCCTGCATTCTGGAAAAAAACACAGGTTTTTTTTTTGAATTTTGAACTAATTTTAAGCGCACCATTACATTTACCACTTTTTGCATTACCTACTTTATTTTGTTTATCATTACTGCTTTTATATTACCTTTTCCCTTATTATAAGGATTTTCTTACTTATTTTATTTTATTATATTTTCTTTTAAATCACGAATTATCACATTATTTATTATTATAGTTTTTTTTTATTACATACAAGTTACATATTTTGATTGCATATTTATCACGTTTTATTTTTTTCATTTTTATATAAACATATACACGAATATATATGTAAGTATACATGTGCACGCCCAGAATTGAATTTACATTGAATTAGTCACACATATACATACATACATACATATAACCTACATATACACCATTGTAAGTTTAATACTATAGTGTGCAGAAACGGATTCTGTTTTGTTTTTTTTTTCTTTGAATTGGTTTTGAATTTCGTTACAATCGCTCTTTATTTAATATTTTATTTTTTTTTGTTAAATTTTACTTACGTTGAATTAGTTTTTTTTTAAATCGCTTTACCGGGCTAAATATTTAGCGACGCTAGCAACCGTGTCAATACCATCTGTTGGGTTGACATTCCGATTAATTAGAGTGAATGGGCGAGCGTGAGCAAGAGGAGATAGTGCCAGGTTGATTAGGGCTGCTGAACCCAGATCGTTTAGTCACACGAAGTATATCGTGGGCATTAGAGAACCAAATCGTAGGTTCCCTATTCACGCAAATCGACCCTGGTATCTCGTACCCGGTGGACTTCGTGCCCATTTTAATAGGTGCACGTCTAGAGTCTTTGGAGTAGTAGGTAGTGGGGAAAATCGCTCTGCTATTCAGATTACCGAGGAGGTGACAACTAATACAGCAAATAGTAGCCTTAGTTTTTTGCGCAAGCTGGAAGAAATCCTTGAGATGTCGGAACAAGATCAAGGGAATGTGCCACCCAGCGACTCTGCAGCCGGAAGCTCAAAATCCGCATGTGGGGGACCTAGTTCATCTGCAATAAGTGTTGAGCAGCTGAGCCGAATGATGGCGATGATGGCGCAACAAAATGACATGTTGGCTCAATGCATGAAAGAGGTTCGCCACATGCGAGATAACGTGACGAGCTTAGGCGAACGAGTAGCTGGAGTGGAAACATCCACTCATGCCGCACGACCGGGCATGGCATCCACTCCAGAGGCTAGAGGGGAGAGATCGACCACCATGGAAGGAGACAGAGCTGGAGATGAAGCCCACGGGAGAACCTATTCGCGTTCACGAGATGATTCCAGTGCCAGGAAAATAATCGACTTGGATAAGTGGCACGTGAAATTCGACGGAACTGGGAAGGGGATTACTGTCGAAAGTTTTATTTTTAGGGTAGAGAAAATGCGAGAGCAATACGGTATAACTCATCACCAGTTATTTACCGACTTTCATTGTCTGGTTACCGGTAACGCCTTGAAGTGGTATTTGCAGGTCCTGGAAGATCATGCAGATGATGAAAGCTTCGGCTACTCTGAGCTTAGATCGGAACTGCTGAGCCACTTCAAGACGGCCGAATCAGACTATGAAATCATAAGAGAAATTATGGAGAGAAAGAAACAAGTCCTAGAATCGTTTGATGATTTTTATGGTGATGTCCATAATTTGACTTTCCGCCTCCGTAAGAAAATTCCGGAGAAAGAGCTAATTGGCATTATTATCTCTATCCGACCTCAAGAGTGAATGTAGGAGGGCCGAAAAAGTGATGAAAGAGAATAGGAATAGGCCAAAACAAGTCAGTGAAATAGACTTTCCAGATACTCAAATAGGGGTTAAGGCCGAGGATAGCATAGTGGAAGAAATAGGCAGGAATCAACGCAGCAAGCCACAACCACCCGTGTCTGTCCAACATAATGTGTCTCAGTCAAATGGTGCTAATGTGTCTTCGTCCAGCATTGCGTCATTTCGTCCGTCCCCGTTCCACCTTATGTTGTGTTTTAGTTGTGGCATGCCCGTTGACCATTTTATAAAGAATCCCGTAGAAGCTCTAAAAGATACTAGTTGTAAGTCATCGTTCCATGACATGGTTTGTTTTTCATGTGGGGGTAACTCATCGTTTTGTGTATTTAAACCAAGTAAGGGAAACTCGAAACTGGCCGAGGTAACCGGGGACTCAGGTCAGAGAAAGGAGCACCCGGGAGGCAAGTAGTCCAGATACTAAAACGAGAAGCAGCTCCCAGTGATAAAATAGATAAAAGCCAGAAAAAGCCACAGGTAGTTAGACAAGACAATAGGAAAACTTGCATCAAAGGAAGTTAGAATATTAAGCAGCACGTAGAAGGATATTTTGCGAGGAAGTTAAAGAGAAGACGAAAAATAGAAATTTTATTAAAATAGAGAGAATGAGGGCAAAGAAGAAGAACTTAAAGAGAATACGAAACAAGATTATTTCAACGATAGTCACTTTAAAGGGGGATAATAGATTTTTTGCGAAAACTAAAATAGGAGGGTATGAAGTATTAGCACTGTTAGACTCTGGAGCAGGAGCGAGTTGCTTAGGGAAAAACGCGAGTACATTACTTAAAGGCAAGGAAGACCTAATAATGCCAATTAAGGGTCAGAGCATTAGGATAGCAAATGGTGGGGAAACGTCGGTAAATGGTGTTATTATACCCCCGGTAGAATGGGACGACATGACGAAAAATATGGAGTTTCTGATTGTGCCAGGTTTACAGCAAGAAGTTTATTTAGGCGTGGATTTCTGGCAGTTCTTTGGGATGAATGTAGTGAGTAAAGGAATGAATGTGAAAACTGGCAGCACGGTCGTTGCGGACCTCGTACCCGCCGAGGGTGACTTGACCTTCGATGCAGTGCAGCACACACTGACCTCGGAGCAATGCCTGGCCTTAGAACGCGTAAAATCCCAATTCCCGTCGTTTGCGGTTTTAGGATTAGGAAAGAAGAACATATCATAGAGGTTACAAATGAAAGTTTACCGGTGAAAAAAAGATTTTACCCCATATCTCCAGCTATTCAAAAGATCATTTACGGGGAGCTCCACCGAATGTTGGAGATGGGGGTAATTGAAGAGAGCAATAGTAGCTGGAGCTCACCCGTGTCGCTGGTTGTGAAGGGCACGAAGAATCGCTTGTGTCTTGACGCGAGAAAAATAAATGAGCGCACGGTGAAAGACGCGTACCCTTTGCCCCATATCGATGGGATCATAAGTAGGTTTCAAAATACTCGGTACATTTCCGCAATAGATCTAAAAGACGCGTTCTGGCAAATTCCCCTTGAGAGAAAGTCTAGAGAAAAGACTGCATTCACTGTGCCCGGTAGGCCCTTGTACCATTTCACAGTAATGCCATTCGGGTTGTGCAACGCGGCACAGCGAATGTGCAGGCTCATGGATAAGGTCATACCCGCTTCCCTTCGTGAATCCGTGTTTATGTATTTAGACGACTTACTTGTTTATTCAGTTGATTTTTCGTCCCATTTGTGTTTGTTAGAAAAGGTCGCTAAATGTCTACGTGAGGCAAAGTTAACTATAAATGTCGAAAAAAGTAAAATTTGCTTCAAAGAAGTCAGATACTTAGGCTACGTGGTAAGCAACGGATGCATCCGTACAGATGCTAACAAGATCGCCGCTGTGAGGGATTTCCCTGAGCCAAGGACCCCTAAGCATCTCAGGAGGTTCTTGGGGATGTCCGGCTGGTACTGCAGGTTCATACGGGACTACGCGACTATTGCAGCGCCGCTGCACGACTGCCTCACAAAGGAAAAGATTAAAAAGTTCACAATAACAGATGACGCGAAGACAGCTTTTGAGCGCTTGAAGCAAAGCCTGATATCCGCCCCAGTGTTGACCCACCCGGACTTTAACAAACGTTTTTATATACAGTGTGACGCATCGACTGACGGAGTGGGGGGAGTTCTTTTCCAACTAGACGAGGACGGTAACGAAAGACCAATCGCCTACATATCCGCAAAACTAAATAAAGCTCAACGTAATTATAGCATAACCGAGTTGGAATGGTACGCAGCGGTTATCAGTATTAAAAGATTCAGGCTTTACGTAGAGGGGTTACCTTTCACTGTAATTACAGACCATGCGAGCTTAAAATGGCTAATGAGCCAGAAGGACCTCTCAGGCCGACTCGCGAGATGGAGCCTGAACCTGCAGGGCTATGAGTTTGACATCCAGCATCGCAAGGGAACACAAAATATAGTGCCGGATGCGCTATCTCGAGTGGACATGGACGAAATTAAAATAACTGTCCGAATAATAGACGTATGTTTAAACTCGCCGTTTTTTAGGACAGAAGAATATGAAGAGCTGAAGAAGACAGTCGCTGATAACCAAGACAAATTGCCTGAACTATGTACATCGGACGGATACGTTTATAAAAGGACACAGTTTAATAGGGGGAACAGGCTTCAAGAGGACCATGCCTGGAAACTCTGGGTGCCAACTGAGCTGCGACAGGGTCTAGTTGAGTCCTCACACGACTCGCCTTCCGCAGGCCATGGCGGAATACATAAGACTTTGGCAAGAATTAGGGAAAAAATATTATTGGCCAGGTATGGTGTCTGACGTTCAAAAGTATGTGAACAACTGTGATATTTGCAAGGGTAATAAAACGCAAAATGCCTTTCACAAACCACTGATGGGAAAACAGCACGTGACAGAGCGGCCTTTTCAGCGTTTGTATATAGATTTTATGGGTCCGTATCCTCGTACGTGTGATGGTAATGTGTATGTCTTTGTGTGTCTTGATCATTTGTCGAAATTCGTGTTTTTAAAATATGTCCATTTCGACAACGGAAAACAGTTTACGTCTGACATGTTTAACAGCGTTTTGGAAAAATATGGAACCACACATGTAAAAACAGCGTTTTACTCACCCCATGGCAATGCCGCCGAGAGGGTGAACCGATCGGTGTTGCAAATTATTAGGTCCTTCATAAAGAAAAACCAAAGAAACTGGGACAGACATGTCAGCGATGCTGCTTTCGCACTCCGCAGCGTGGTACACTCTTCAATCAATACCTCGCCGTATTATGCCACTTTCGGTATGCCTATGATACAGCATGCTGCATCATGCGAGCTATACCGAAAGCTGGGCGCCTTGAGAGACGGGAATTGCGAGGTTGAGGCAGCAAGCTATCGATTACAACTTCTACGAAATAAGATTTTGAAAGAGCTGAAGTTAGCCCATGAGAGAAGCGAGAAGGTTTATAATACGAGGAGTAGGGATGTTAAGTTTCAAATTGGACAAGTGGTATATCGCCGAAACTTTAAACAAAGCTCACAAGTAGAAAATTACAAGGCCAAGTTAGCGCCAAAGCAAGTTAAGTGTATAGTATTGAAGGCTATAGGCAATTCTATGTATGAGCTTGGCGATAATAGTGGGAAAAAGATCGGCATATACCACGCTAAAGATATTTTTGCTAGGTAAATGTTTGTTCCATGTAGTTCCGTGTCAAGTGTTGAGTGTTTATTGGTCGGCTAGATGTTTTATGTTTCTATGTTATTTATTTATTTATTTTTGTAATTATTTATTTATTTATTTTTATACTTGACTACATTTGTGTATTGACTTATTTATTTACCTACCACTTGACTATAATCTCTGTGATATTTTAATTATTTATGTATTTATTTATTTATTTTTATTATTTATTAATGGTATTATTTTTCTTATTTATTTAGTTCCCTATCTTGACTATACGGTGTATTTTTTTTTATCTATTGATTTATTCGATTTACTGTGATATTTTATTTTTTTTTTTGGCTTATACATATTTCCATCTGTGATATTTTTTTTTATATAAATATTTATTTACCTAGACTTCCCTGTGATATAGAATGAAGCATTACGTACACATGTAGGTAGACGTAGCAGTAGCCCAGTGAGACCGTCATTAGATACCAATGTATGTGTGTACCCACCCAATGCCCAACATGAACGAACTAAGTGCCCGGCTTTAAGTCGTGGGTCGAGGCCACACGTTAGGCGGAAACAAGACCTTGCAATCAGCCGCGTTAGGAATCTTCTTACGGACACGCTCCAANTGCGCGGTATTCATAGGTACATTCATATAATTTGCGTGTAGTGTCAGATTTTTTTTAGGAACCTTTTTATTCATTTTTTTTTCAAATCAGATTTCCACTTTTCGCCAAATTTTCGGAGCTCGGCAGTTTCGATATCTACCAACATGTATTTACATACATATCTGGAAATGCGAAGACGCATATAGAAATATGTATGTACATATATGCATACACGTACATACATATATAAATGTGCGGGAGTAAATAAGCGCGTACATGCTAGTTTTATAATTTTCTCATTTTCGTTGTTGTAATATAGTTTTCTTGCTTTTTTTTTAACACGTCACTGTTGTTCAACACTATTTGAATTTCGTTTTATGAACTCCGCGGTTTTTTCACATTTATCGGGCTCTTTGGTATTAGAGTAGTTCAAGTGAATTCACGTTTTCGTTTTCTTTTTTTTGAATTGCAAGTAGTTTGGCCGCGCCATACTATCATCCGCTCGATGCCCCGAATCACGACCGAGTGATAGTACTGAGAGTAGTGGAGTAGGTAAAGTCCCCTATATCTTGTTGGCAAGGGTAAATATGTATGTATGAGCATTTGTGTATGTAGTAGGATTTTCAAATTTCCCACAGGTTCTCAAACAGCATGCTGGTACCATCACCGCTGGAGACCTAGATGAGTACAAGTTGAATTTGTTTCTCTTATTACCATATCAATACGTACATATTTAATACCTACATACATATATATATTAAAGCAGTAGCAATAGATACGCAGACACATTTCATTCACTGTCTCTGCGATCCTTTTTGTTGGTTGATATTTAGGAAGTTCAGGGTAGAGTTTTTTGTTTTAGTTGATATTATTAGGACTTTTGATATTGGCAACACAAACGAGGGAAATCAGGATACCTATGTATGCAGTAGGGGTAGTTGTTAATGAAGTCGTTAGTTTCAAATAGAAGTAAGTGAAGGAAGCTGAATTTAAATAATATTTAATATAAGTATATTTGTAGGAATTAGCACTGTAGGGAAGGTTAGCATTAGGATATACGCTTGAATAAGTATAAGAGGAAAATAATTATAATAAAATTGTTAATTCACTGTGGAGCAAAGATAGAAAAGAAAATATGGTTTGATTATCTTTGTCGTTTGAAGAGGTATTAAGCGTAACCAGTGCTAAGCACCTGCTCTTGGTGTGGGTGTTGCACTTGTGCAACAGAGGGGAAGAGGGAGTGTGAAGACGCAACGACAACTGACGTGAAATGACTGACTGATTGATAGATGGACTTGTGTCAGGCTTAGGGGGCGTTGTAAGAAGGTGTGGAGTCACGACAACGCCCAAGGCTTCGCGTGGAGTTCACGTAGAAGAAGGGTGGGATGACTCCACCTGACAGGATGGGACTGGACCATTTCTCTATAGTGCTTTCTCTCTCTCTTTTCCTTCTTTTTCTTTGTTATTTATGATCATCCGCACTTGTATTTCTCCATATCACCAGGCCCGATTAACTTTTTGTTTGTGTAGCAACTACCATGGCAGGCGGAAATGACACCCCCCCAACCGATGAGCTAGCTTGGGATGCAAGCGTGCCTGCATGTCGCCTCGCCGGGTACAAATATGCAGCTACATAACACTTTTTACAAAACTCATTCGCGGCTGAAGGTGGATGTGTTTCTGTGACTTCCTCTAATTCCCAAAATCGCTTTAATTGAGAATTGAGGTTTTCGCCAATATCTTCCATTACGTACGTATGAAAAGTGGACCATTCGGTGGATTTTAAAGGTCCACTTAAATACCATCCGAACATGGTATTTTGCGCAAAAAGACTACCAAGAATTTTATGTTTGACTCCCGGGAGTAGGATTTCTGGTATAAGATCGCTACCTATTACTAGGTCGATCTGCGATGGTTTGAAGAAATATGGATCGGCGAGGTCCAGATCCTTAAGTCCGGATAAATCTGCTTTCTTCATTTGGAATGTCGGTAGGAAACTGGTAAGTTTCTGGAGAATAATCGCTTTGGTATTGATGCGAATGTTATTTCGTTTAGCCACGAGAGTAGTATGGCAAACGCGAGTTGCGTATTCAACTATCTTACCGCCCATACCAGTTATAGAAAAGTTTTCTCGATTGGTTTGAAGTTTTAATCGATTTTGATCTTTTCAGAAATAAAGGTTTGAGAACCTTGATCGATTAAGGCCCTGAGGGTATAGAATTCTTCCAAGTGCTCGATGTGTACTTGGGCTGTAGGAAGCAATGTTTTTTCATTGTTGGTAGAAAAATTGGCTTAGATATTCTATGGTATATCTGCTAGAGAAGTAGGAGATTCCTCAGTTAGGGTATTGTCTTCGGTAATGTCAAAAATCGGGTGTCTTGACTTACTGGATGAAGGTTCGGATGATTGAGTTAGCAACAAAGATGTTGCATTTTTAGAAGACTTTGACCCTTGAGGTTGTTGATTTTTGGTGGTTTGAAGTTGTTGTTCCTACTAGGTGTTTTGGGAATCGATTTGGTTGTGTGGTGGTTCTTTTTGCAATGAAATCGGAATGCACTGGAGCAATCGTTTAAAATATGATTGTAAGCCAAGCAATTGGTACAATAACCATTTTGTTCTACGAACTTGATGCGTTCTTGAACGTTGAGTTTTTTGAACTCAGAACAGAACTTAAGGGTGTGGTTGTTATTGCACAGCTTACATATGAACGAGAGTTGTTCTTGCGAATGATATGATTGAATCTTCGCTAGAATTTTTCGGGAGAATGCGTTTCGCGCCTTCGTGGTTTTATACCCGTATAAACGCTCAACCACTTCGTACCGACTGGTTAGGAATTCGTCAATTTAGAACCAGTTGGGGAGCTCTTTACGAGATTTCAGAGATTGTTCCCAGAGTGAAAGCATTTCATCTTGGAGCTTGGTGGAACATAGATAGATTAGGATTGGGTCCCAATCGGAAACTGAAACTCCTTGAGACATTAGGAACGAAAGACAAACGTTTATGGTATTATGGATTCTTTGCATCGCTTTGCTATTCTGGGAATTAGCAGAAGGCAAGTTGAAGAGCGTTTTCAGCTGCTTGTCGATTAGGATGCGTTTATTTTCGAAACGAGCTCTTAATGCTTCCCAAGCAAGAGATACGTTTTCATCGCACAAGGTGTAGTGCTTTACTATGGAACCAGCCTTACCACGAGTTTTGTTTCGCAAGTGATAGAGTTTTTGTGCCGGTGTTAGCTTGGGATGGTTGAGATATACAGCCGTGAACATGTCACGAAAGGCTGGCCAGTCCTCATAGCTTCCATAGAAAATTTGTGTATCACATGGTGGAACCTTGATACATGGTATAGCGTTGTCGACGAACGACATGGAATGACGTGTTAGGTTGGCCTGCTGGGAAGTGTTAGCTGGATTGGATGAGCTACCTTGAAAAAGTTTGAGCTGATCCAGAATGTGGGACTTGTAAATATAGAAGCTATCAGTACACAATTGGAATTTGTTGCACGCTTCTTCTTTAAAATCGATAGGAACGGTTTTTTCATCTGCCAAGTACTCCTTTTTGTAGGAAATTTGCAACGATTCCCAACGATTGTTGAGATCTTGAACCTCTAATAAGGAATCGGTGTATTCTTCTGGATCGTCCTTTTCAAAATGTGAACAGAAATTCACAATATTGTTCGAATCGAAAATAAAGTATGCCGTTACTGTGGAATCAGTGGACATGGTTGAGTGAAAAGATTAGAGGTCGTTGAAAAGAGAAGAAAAAAATTAATCAATTAATTTCGACCGAATTTGGAAAGTCCTTTGACAGTTTATTGACGTAAGTATGGCGATATCCAATCGCAGGAAGACTAGGTAATCAGAAGTCGCGTCGCTTTATTTAGAAATATGGGCAGATCTAATCTGTGAACGCAAGCAACTTGAGATGAAAACCGTGAAAAAGTTATGAAAGTTCGTTAACTTGAGCGGTAAACGTACCGAACAAACCTTTTGTAGTTTGGAAAGTGATGGAATTTTTTAAAATTTATTTAGCGCATGCAGCGCTGAGAACAGATTTTATATAAACCGTTAATACGGGATAGAATTGATGCCTGTTTGGCTTACAGTTCGCAAACCATTCAGGAAAGAAATTGGTTGTATCTAAAATAAATGTCGACTTTTGTTTGTATCCGTACCGTGACAGTGAATGATTTGCTTAATCTTTTAAGGGACTTGTATGCGACGCTAACGTGCGCAGCGAGTCATACGGTAAAAAACGTAAAAATGGACCTTTATTTTTTATTAACCACAATTATACGTGTGAAGTAATTGTATATACGTGTGAAGTAGAATATAATATATATACGCGTGAAGTTAAATATAAGATATAGCAAAATATGGCTATAGTGACGTATCAATATGACTGACGATCGATTAGCGACCGACCCAAGCAGCACCGCGTAACCGTGAACCAGATTAAATATTTAAATTTGATTTGCAAAGAAAGCTTTGGGTTTTGGTTTTAAGTTATTTCAAATAAGGAAAAGTAAAAGCGTGGCTAGTATTCGCTATAATTTCGCACTTGATTGAACGGTACAATTATTTCGGTTGATTATTTATGATGTCCCGTATAAACGCAAGTAACGCCACGCAAGCGTATGGATTTTAAAAATTCAGTTCTATATATTTTCAATGGTCTACGTCAGGGGTCCCCAAACTTTTCTCACCCCGGCACCCTTGTTGTGCTAAAAAATTTTCGCGGCACCCCTACTCTTCAAATGTCTACGAAAACAAGAAAACACAATGCAAACTTTATGCTCTTTTAGCTTTAATGTGACGACTGAAATTGTTTTGATGATTTCATTATTTGGGAGCTTTGACAATTTTACCCTGAAATCATTTGACGCTGACAGCTTGCTGGTGTATTTGTTTTTAACCGACTTCATAAAAAGAAGGTCAATTCGTCGGAACAATTTTTTATTTTTTTATTTTATTTTTTTTTGCTTAAAAATTACTTGTTTATATAAGCATTTGTTAAAAACAGGGCCGTAGCTAGGATTTTTTTTCCGGGGGGAAGGGGAGGAGGGGGGTTCTGGCAAAATTTTTTTTGTTTAACTTTTATTTCAACATATTTTGATTAAAAGAAAAATACTGATAAAAATAAAATTTTTCATAAAAACAGGGTTGAAATCTTGAAATTCCTGCCCTTAGTTTGTTTGTAAGTCAAATATGAGTGGCATTGTGCTACTATGATAGCACGGCCGAGTAATCATAGCCAACTTATGTACAGTAGTCGAAAAAATTATAGCCGCACAAAATTTTGACAAGTTTTAAAATATTATTTTTGTTGTTATTTAATGTCGGTTAGTTTTTATAGTTCGTTCTTTACCAACATCCGTATAAATACAAGTTTAAAGGCAGTGTCACACGATTGGGTATATGCTACAATTTGGTGTAAATCGTATCCCAATTGTTGGAACACCCAAAATATTTTTCACTATCCCAATCACGAAAATTAATTTATTGAAATTTTTCAATAGAACATCGCTGTATTGTACCAATCTTTTGAATGCAAAAAAAATTTCCCACTTTTTTTACCAATAGTCCAATATTAAAATTTACAAATCTGTACAAATGTACCAACCGAGTGTCACTGCCTTAAAAATTTATGCAATTAAAAAAAAAAATTCTACAAATATTCGTTAAAATTTCGAGTTTTTTAATTCAATTTTGAGTATGCAGTTTTGTAGCCCATTGGATTCTAGTAGAATAAAGTACACGTTTCAAATGGCTAAAAATGTCGATTAATTTTTTAGAATTTTTCAAAGTTCGAAATTTGTACGAAAGTTTGTTGAATTGTTTTTAATATTGCACAAATGAGTAGTCCACTTGCAAACAGCGTTATGGGATTTTATAATAGTGAGCCATAATTTAAAAAAACGTCTACAACAACAAGTAACATCCAAATTGTATATTTCTCTTTATTATCTGAAAATTTGGATAAACAAGAGCCTAATAACCAGGGAACGGATTTTTAGGACCTAAAAACCTATAAAAACGGCAAAATAAAATAACGAAATAGGCTGGAAAAGGCAAAATAAAATAGCGAAAGAGGCAGGAAAAGGCACTAGGTATTGCAAAAAACAACACCACCAACCAACAAAAACCCAAACACAATAATCCGTTGCCTATACTAGTCAGAGCTATCGACACCTGCAAAACAATGAATTTCCCTACTTCCCCCGTAACACCTTATTCCTCCTCTCGTCCACCATGGCTCCTCGATCCTTCTTCCATAAACACAAGCCTACACACATTCAATAAAGACACTACCCCACCAATAGTGTATCAACAATATTTTAAGTCCCTCCTTACCAAATTTCCCAACTACTCCCTCATATTCACAGATGGATCTAAGACATCAACTACCACAGCCTACAGCATTACCACTACACACACTATCATTAATACATCCCTCCTACCCGAATACTCGTCAGTCTTTTCCGCCGAGACCATTGCAATTTCACAAGCAATTTCGCTGTTAAAAAGCCGCAAAGGTAAGCATTTAATCTGCACTGACTCCCTTTCAGCCCTTGAAGCCATTAAAAATACCAGCAACAGCAATCACTACCAGTGTTGCCAGAACTTTTTGGACGAACCGGCTAAATTGGCACGACGAGTAAAAAGACTATTTCTTGGAGAGAAGTTACAAATTCGAGCCGGAAAAAATTTTGCCAGCAAGAATTTGCAATTAGGAAAAACATATGATTGTGGCACATGGTGGGATTTTTTGTCGATGATAATTTGAATAAACAAGTTCGTTAAATTTAAAAATTTACAAACTGGAGCGGTTTTAAAATGAAAAATGTAAGTTAATACTTGTTTACATAATTAATTTAGTTAATTCCAATGATTTGAAAGGTACTCGGCAAAAAAAAACTGTATTCTTAATCGGAATGCAATCTCAACCAGAGTCGATATAGTAAACCCGACAAAGAAATTGAAACATATGTTGAAGAAAGTCGGACTGTACAGAGTCGTTCGTACAGAAAATTGCAAGTTTCTCTACATGAGAGAGAATTTGGGAGCATTTTTTCTTACTATCTGAT
>NW_016159851.1:36185-51937 GCF_001687245.7 Rhagoletis zephyria | reverse complement strand
TACAGTATGTAATAAATAAATAAACTTTTTGAAGTTTCATAAATTGCATTTATTTACATAAAATTAGCAAAAAACTCAAACATTTGTAACCGACTTCGAAAAAGGGGTAGGTTATCAATTCGTCGGAATAGTATGCTAACGCATAAGTTTGGACCACGTGAACCGATTTCAATAATTTTTTTTTTTATCGGAAAGATGGTACCTCAAGGGTCTTCCCGTAATTTGAAATTACTTGTTTAATATAAAGTTCTATAAACACAAGATGCGCTCAACTTGCAAAAGTAATAAAAAAATTAAAAAAAAAATTGTTTTAATTTTCATTTTCCTCGAAATCTGGTTTCTGGTTTTCGAATGAGATGGTGATTTTTTACGATTGCCAAATTTTTTTAATATTTCGAATACCGAGAAAATTAAATGAACTTGAATTTTTGTTATGTAGGCAATTTTGGTGGAACGAATTCGAAGTGGGCAAATTAAATCTTCGAATCCTTGTTAAGGACATATCAGTTGTAAACTCTTTGAGGCTCAGTAAGTGAGTATGCATTGCATATTTTTAGGTTTCATTCGCAGTTACACTTTTAAGAGCTCTCAAAAAAAAACGAATAATTCATATAAAATGGCGCACAAGAAATGGAATAGGAATTTTGTTCTATCAGAATTTCTTAAATCAATTTGCATCTCTCAAGAAAAAAATGCTCGTATATTTATTTCTTTAAGAAAATTTTCAGCAAAAGCAAAGTGCTTTATAATAAAAAATATTTCTTGTGATTTTTCTTGAGAGCTGGCTTTAGGATACAGTTTGTATTTCAGGTTATTAGCTTNTCTGTTCCACAACAATATTTCAGTCATTAACTAGTATTTTAAGGAGTAATTTTAATGGGGGGTTGAACCCCAAAACCCACCCCTTGTGTGCGCTAATGACCCCAGATACATACTACAACACATAAAAAAACACTTTAATTGCACACATACCTTTGTCCACACCTCTACATGGTATCAACAAGTTAACACTGGTAAATCTCCCCCCAAAAGTTTCTTCACACCTAGTTCGAGATTAGACCTGATAAAATTTGAAAGATTGAGACTAGGCCATACCAAGATAACTCACCAGCACTACTTTACACAATCCCAACGCCCTCTTTGCTCCTATTGCAACACAAACACACCCGTACGTATCGAACATCTCTTAAACAACTGTACTAGATTTAACCTCTTAAGAAAGTAAATTTTCAAAAGTACTTTACATACATCCCTTCTTTCCTCAGTTGAACCTAATAGCGTCCAAAAAATCTGTTCCTTCCTGAAACACACTAACTTATACCACCAAATCTAATTGCACCGTAAGTATTTAATCAAATCTGTAGCGTAAGGCCTACGTTGCTATCGCTAATAAAGATACTAGCTTGTAATTTTAATTATAAGTTTAGTTTGTTTAAATAAATAAATAAATAAAATAGCGAAAAAGGCACTAGGTTTTGGAAAAAAGGCAAAAAATGGCAAAACCAAATAGCGAAAAAGGCAGGAAAAGGCACTAGGTATTGCAAAAAAAGCACTAAAAAAGACAGAAAATACGAAGAACAATTAAAAAATAAATTTATATTAGAAATGTTTATATTACAAGTAAAAAGAGAAAAACTATGAACTAGTTTATGAAAAATTTGTATCTTTGACTATTTTATCTTTTCGAGTTTCTAACTCATAAAACTTTAATCTGTATTGTTGTAGTAACATTGAACCACAAGATACATTTTAAGTTTTCTGTACTAAATGTGCGCTCGACGTAAGTTGATACAAGTGGAGCCCAATTTAAATATGGAACGTTTGAAACGTTCATATAAAACCAATTTGGCAAGAGGTCCCTGCGCTTCTATAAGCCGCATGGGCATGTGTATATTTTTTAATTAAAAAAAAAAATTGTAAATGCTATAATCACTTTTTTAAAGGTGGAAAAGGCAAAAAAAGGCAAATATCTTAAAAAAGGCACAATGAAATGTATCTAAATGGAATCTGGGAAAGCTAAGTCGTGGACATTCTTAATCGAATATACTATATCTCTTAAGCAGAAAAAAAGGCAATTTCCATGAAATCCGTTCCCTGCTAATAACATTAAAAAACAATATGGCAGTGTGGTAGTTTTTGCAAATTTTATATATACAAATTGAATATAGCGAGTTTTGAAACAGTAACTTTTACATAGCTATCTTTTTTTTTGCTTTTCGCGTTCGCTCTTCCATGAAGATTGGTCTGCTCCTTTTTTACGACGCCTTCCACTAGGCACTAAAACTACTACGTTTTCTTGCAGTTTTCTAAGTTTATCAGAAGATGAAGACTTTTGAAAGTGTATAAATAAGTATTATAGCGACTTTTGCAATAGCAGTTAACATTTGATGATATTTTTTCAGAAAATAGAAAGATTTTGCACGGTATTGTTAGTGGACATGAAACTACTTTAAACCCCCCTTCAAATCATAAATTTTTCACAATTTTTTAACACATCGCTACACCATCGAAAGCAAAATTCTGTTCGACAGAAAATTCGATACTCAACGAAAATTTCGACACGGTTACATAGCTCCTAATTTCACTTTTGATGTTCGATTTTCGAAAACCAGCGATGAAAATAACGCTAAGAAAATAATTTTTACAGCCAATTTCACGAAAGTAATTTAATTGATAAATGATTTTAATTTTTTGAATTTTATATGGAAATTGGTAGTGAAACCGGCTGTTATCGATTTTCTTAGCGTTAACTTCGAAGTTACATACGTTTTTCTGATTACTTTGTTTATTAACGGAGTTTGCATGCAAATTGCTAGAAATTCTACAATATACTTGTCACCAATAAAAAAATCTCGACGTGCTAGAAAAAACCAGAGATGTATTTTAATTTCGCAGGCCTCTCTTATCTTCGCAGCGTCATTCAATACGGGTTTTAAATCTAGTGGCGGCATCTTCCTAGTCGCCAGGGAATACCGAGGGATCATACAGTGACTTCTCGTGGCGTTTTCTGCCTCTTGCTTCATCCTAGACATCGTTCCTTTCGTTTTTCCAACCACCGCAAATATCCGCAAATTTGCTCCATTTCAAACCATTGTTCTGTATAAATTTGTCGATAGCTTTAAAAAGTGCATCGCTAGTGGCGTAAGTCTGAAGTACTTCGTTCTTCTTCGATTTGCATTGCAAATAAGTACCTCACTAACACGAGAAGACTGACTCTAAAATCGTGTTGATTCGCTCTTTGACAGTGTTATTGTGAAGTTCCAAAGAATAAGTAATATATACACGTGCGCAAAACTGCTGCGCTTGTTACTAGAACAGCCCAGCCAGCAAAAAATCCGAAAATTAATCCGAAAACGGGAAGAAAAGTGGATGAAACGCGGATTAGGTTTACAAAAGTACCGAAAGTGGTTGTGAAAAGGGTACGTTTTCAAATATTTTTCTGCAAATTTTATGATTCAATTTTACGTTAACAAAACGAACTGGGGAACTACGCTTAAGAGCGAATTATATCCCTTTGCTGCAAGCTATTTGTGTTGTGTATGGGGTTTGACGAGCCGCTGAAGGTAATTTTAATAAAAATCTAAATTTTTTGATTTTCTGGCCGCCATGTTGAAGTTAGACCAAACCGCTTGCGTTGTGTATGGAAAGTCTAAAGAATTTGCCCGCACCAGTAGTATACTCTAGCCACTAGCGGCACCCCAGGGTGCCGCGTCACCCACTTTTGGAAGGCCTGGTATACGTTAACGCACGTAACGCACTGGTATTCCGCGGAACACCGCACAGCTGTATATACCCGTGCGTTTAGATCACGAAAAAATCAATTTAAAAGTTTGAATTCCTATGTTGACGGAAACAACCTTTGATTTTAACTTATTGCGAACGAATCTTGAGCACACTTTACCAAAACCGATTTATTCGAGAGGCAATCAAATATTTTTAGTTCGGGTTATGCACATAAAATAATGTCAGAAGCAAGTAATAATGTACCTTTGTACTATTTAGCTTGTCATTGGTCGGTAGCAAGACAAACTTAAATTTAAATCTATTAAATACATTCTAGCGTGTCTCAGTCCTTTACCCACAAAAGCGGCTATAACTTTTTTTTTCTATTCGAAACAGTAAGAGTGGCACCTTTCTAAAATCTTTATTAAATGGGCAATTTTTTTTGTGTAATGTAAAGTTATAGCTCAGTACATTTTTTTTCACCAGAGATAGTCAAAGTTTGGGAAGAAAATATCAAAAAGTTAAAAATCGCAATATAGTCCTAATTTTATAATGGTTCCTTAATATATTTTAACTACATTGCATTTAAGTATGGAGAAGCAACTATCTGAAAGTCTTTTACATAAAAAATTTACTAAGCACAGCCTTTTTTGTAGATGCAGTTAAAGAAAATACATGAAAAGGCACGATTTTTCTTTAATTCAAAAAAATTTAAATATTTCAAAAACGGTGACACTTTTACTTGAAAAATTTTTGCTTATCAGGGAGCTCACCATCCCGCCTGCCTTCTCCTCAAATTGGGCAGGTTCCTTCTGGGACACCCTGTATATGGTGTAGGGTTAAGGTATAATTATGTATGTATGTACCCGTAATGAACCAGTTGATTATTATAATGGGTTAATATAGATGCGTATGTATAAATGTATATTAACCAACGCAAAAAAATAAAATTCATGCAACGATTTTAAAATTTTCAGAAATGTAGCCTTTTTTTCTCTGAGTGTATCGCTTTTGTCAACAGCGAATCTTATCAGAATTTATGTATATCAACTCGTTGTGTTGACGAAAGCAGAGAACTTAGATAGATAGAGAAGGTGCAAATTTTTGGAACGTAAAATAAAAAAAAAAATTAATCCATGGAATATCACCACATTGCGATTAACATTTGAACAAGAGTTAACAGCAAAAAACGTAAATATTCTGTTATGATAATGTTATGTTATGTTGCAAGTGTTGCTAGGTTGCTGTTGAATGCAGAAACATATTCATGTATATCTATACTCTATACTAATTATATAAAGAGAAGTCCCTTTTTTTTGTAACAGGTAATCTCGCGAACGGCTGGTCCGATTTTCATGAAATTTTTTATACAAATAGCTTTCGGTAACCACCATGTTTTAGACTAAAAAATTTTTTCTTTTTTTCGGGTAGGTGGACCAGGGACCGGTCTATTCGAAAAAATCTTATTATAGTCCGATTTGCTTAAAATTTAGTACGTAAGTAGCTTTTTAGCATATATTAGCATATATGACCCATTTTTTCCGGGAAGTGGTCCAGGGACCGATCTATTCGAAAAAATCGAATTCACGGTCCGATTTGCTTAAAATTCGGTGCGCAGGTAGCTTTTTAGCATGTATTAGCATATGTGATAAATTTTTTCCGAGAAGTGGACCAGGGACCGATCTATTTCAAAAAATCGTATTTATGGTCCGATTTGCTTAAAATTCGGTACACAAGTAGTGTTTTTAGCATATATTAAGATATATGGTCAATTTTTTCCAAGAAGTGGACCAGAGACTGATCTATTCGAAAAAATCGTATTTACGGTCCGATTTGCTTAAAATTCGGTACGTAGGTAGCTTTTTAGCATATATTAGCATATATGATCCATTTTGTCCGAGAAGTGGACCAGGGACCGATCTGTTCGAAGAAATCGTATTTATGGTCCGATTTGCTTAAAATTCGGTACGTAGGTAGCTTTTTGCCTGGATAAGCTTATAGATTCCTGTTTTCCAATTTTCATGCAATTTCGAATATAAATAGCTTTAAGTAACGACCATATCAAGGGGCGAATTCGTCACTAGGCAAGATTTTTTTGCGCCAATCAGAAACAACGGATACTGTCAAAATATAATTATAATATATAATATATCTCAACTAATATATATTTAGAAAGCCGTTTGTTAGTTTTCGCAAGGCTCGAGAGCGGCTGAACCGATTTTTTTGAAACTGCCACCTGCCGCACGTGTCCCAAGGATGGTTTTAGGCTGAAAAAAATCTATATGTAAAGGGGGCGTGGCACTTCCCATACAAACCGAATTTCTCATGCTACATATCTCTGAAAGTGTGCATGGTAGAGTTTTGGAAATTGGTATGGAGATATACGAAATCAATCGCATACCCTTGGAGAAAAATTTTAGCCATTGTAAAAAGGGGTGTGACATCTCCCATACAAACCGAATTTTTCATACTGCTTATCTCTGGAAATTTTTTGGTAGAGTTCTAGAGTTTTGTATGGAGATGTACGAAATAAATCGCATACTCTTGGAGAAAAATTGGAACTATTGGAAAAGGGAGCGTGGCATCTTCCATACAAACCGAATTTTTCATACTGCCTATCTTTGGAAGTGTTCATGGTAGAGTTCTGGAACTTGGTATGGAGATATACGAAATCAATCGCATACTCATGAAGAAAGAGGGCAGCTGTTGGAAAGGGGGGCGTGGCACCTCCCATATAAATCGAATTTTTATACTGCATATCTCTGAAAGTATTCATGGTACAGTACTGGAACTTCGTATGGAGATATGTATATAGTTGAAATCAAGCCCATACTCATGGAGAAAATTTGGGCTATTTGAAAAGGGGTGTGAGGCCTACAAACGTACCGACCTTTAGCTATCTTTGAATGAATTTTTTTATTCTTCTGTAGGTGTGTTTGTGAGTGAAATCCTCCTAAATGGTTGTACGGATTTTAACGAAACTTTTTGTGTATTTGAGTGGGTCTCTGGATGGTTTAGTTTCACAATTTAATCCGACAGTTGGCGCTGTAGTTGAGTTATTACTAAAAATCTTATTTATGATCCGATTTGGCTAATGTTTTAAATATGTATGCAATACTATTGCAAAAACGTGCTGCCAAGTGGTGCTGAAGTCGAGCTATTACTAAAAATAGCCAAGTGAGAAAAGGGGCCGTGAAGGTCAAATTAAATCGACCTGTTGCACCATTGGGTATATCGAACGCTCCTGCGTTGCGATTGGCCCAATGGATGTGATTTTCCAATATTATTATGCGTTCAAACTTTTAAGGTATTTCGTCTGAAATAAGTATATGTATATTGCATTTCTGTAGAACAATGATTCGCACCCATTTTGAAATTGCCACCTACTATACTGTAAAGCTTCGGACATTCACTATAGAACCGGGTCATTGTTGCCGCCAGGGAGTGAAGAGGAAAAAATTTATTTCGCTTTGCTAATAACCGTGCTATGAAATGCCGCACAACTGGAGAATTTCAAGAACGGATATAACACTTTCCTTAGGTTATTTAAAGCGGCAAATGACCACCAAACCTTAATCTTAGCAGACTAATGTGCCAATGAAAATCGTAAACGTGAATTGTTGGTGAAAATGTTGGACCAAAAAGTTTCAATAAAATATATTAAAATTTTGGGCGGGACGAAGTTCGCCGGGTCTGCTAGTGTTTTTATAAAATTAAGTAAATTAAAAGTTAAATTATATGAATTGTACTTTTATATCAGTTAGCATTTCGGATCTTCATATATGCATGACCATTTGTTAAGTATAAATTATTGAGTCGTTAATATTGCGTTAACGACATAAAAAAACCCAAAAACTCTAAAAGCATGTGTTCAAGTTCGCTTCTTGTACGAGTATATAGTATATGTATATATAAATATATATAATATATGTATATAGTAGGTAGTAAAAATGCATGTTGAAAAGAATTTTAAAATTGATAAAAAATTCATATTAATAGTTTTGACTAATTAAAAAAATATGAAAATTGTTTATATTGTATTAAGTTATATGAAAATTCTTGTTCGAAGAAACATACATACATATGTATGTGCCAGTGTATGCTCTCACTGCTAACCATGATTCAATAATAGAAAGGTTTTGTAATAAAACAGGCGTCTCGCTCCCACACATAAAATCGGCTCCTTTACTTGTGCAGAGTGTTGCTTACTCTATAGTTTCTAGTGATATTAGTAGTAAAACCAAAAATTCTTCATACTAAATATTCGTTGGCGTCACCTTAGTTTGCGTAATTTTCTAGAACAAGTGTAGAATAGCGACCATTTAGCTATAAAATAACCAAAAATGCCGATTGATAGAACTTTTTACGCTGATTTCAACGATACCAAATTTATTTGGCGCAGGTAAAAAAAGAAGATATAAGAGGTTTCTTTGTATTTTTTATTATCACTAAATTGTTGAAACCCAAAAGTAGATCATGATAAAATATGTAATATCGAATTAAAGATAATAACTTGTACTTTCTAAATAATATAAAATTCTTTACCATTAACAGGTCTATTCTGCGCTGGTAATAAAAAGTTTGTAACCGGTAAATAAAGTTCCTGTCAATTTTTAAACCCTTTTCGCATTCTGTGTACTCTTGTAACCGGTAAATTTTGTTAACATAAGCTGGTAACAAATTATTGCCCCGTGAAATATGCAATGCCAGGATTTTAACAATTCTTCATAGCTGAATTGCTGAATATTTCAACTGCATTACCAACGTACCTAGAATCGCGGTGACAAGAACTGGTAACATTTTTTGGTATTACAATTTTCCGGTTACAAAATCTTCGGTAACGTGCAGAATAGACCTGTAATTATGCAGTTTTTTCAAAAAAGGTTAATTCATGAAAAAATAATATTTGTTCGTTTTTTAGTGGTTTTGGTTTAAAAATACAAAAAGCTATAAATTATGTACATCAGCTGAAGAACAAATTAATTTCCTTTATGGTGACGTTATTAGCTTTTTAATCGGTTATAAAGTTCGTAAGATATTAATATTTAGAATATCTAAAAACTAAACTTTAACCTTCTAGAAGCTCTTCATTTTTTACTTGCGCCAAATCATGTTGACATGGTTGAAATGAGCATAAAAAGTTCTATTGATCTGCATTTTTCGTTTTTGCATAGCTGAACGGTCGGTATTCGGTATTCGGTAGATTTGTTTTTATGTATTGTTTAGTATTTCCATTAAAACACCAAATATATTGCAAATTCGCATTTTACTTCTAATTGTATACTTTGCGTACTTTTTGCAGTACCATTCTACTACCGTTTTCGCAAAATGCGATCACATTCTTCCCCTTTCTCCTACTTCCAAAATACAAATCTAGATAAAGGAGTGTCAAATTTTAGCTGTCACAAATTACACAACCTTGTATTATTGAATCATGCTGCAAACCTTATGAAAATTATGTACACATGCAATTGGCAAACTCTTTGGTGATTTGTCGTCGGCATTTCAAAGGGGCTTTTGGTCGAAAAAATCTATTTTTTTTTCTTATGGTAGCTGCTATGCTATTTACATATAATGCAACAAACCACAATTTTCTAGCTGCTTTAGTTTTTTCACAATTTCACTTTTTCACATTGACAAAAAAACGTACAAATGCAATGCACTTTTTAACTTCAAGGTGTTTTCTTGAAAAGTTATTTTTGAGTTTTACGAACATTTATTTTGAGCAAATGCGTTGCATGGTCATACTCCACTGCAAGACTCGTATTATATGTAATTAATGGGGCATATTCATAGTCAAAATAAAGTCGACACTAAAGTTAGTTACAGATTTTTGACTTAATTTTCAATAGAATATCTGTAAAAAGCTGCAACTATGTAAGTTTAGAGTCGACTTTATTTCTCACGCATGCGCATACGGATGAATGTATATACTTACAAATGCGCTACATATGTATGTAAAAATGCACATACTCCAAAATCATATATGCATTGATAACGTTCCCCTCTATGTACTTATGTGTACATACATACCTAAACAACCTCGAAAATCATTTATTGATAAAGTTCTTACACATGCACATACTATAACATACATATAATAACTTCGTTCTTATTTGAGGTTCACAAACTTTAACTTCAGAGTCGTCTTTATTTCGTCTACGAATATGCCCCAATAGTAGAGTGGTCCAAAAAAATTAAGTTGGAATTTCAATGCCGGCACCCCGTAGGATTGTTCTATATCGAAAAAAATATACCCCTATTTTTTTATTTTGAAATCAAAAAATATTTAGGGGGTGCTCAACGCGCTCAATGTTTTCCATGTATTTTATATGGAGAAAAAACCATTTTTCGTAGAAATGGTATAAAACTCTTAAAAATCAATATTTTTCAATTGGAAAACTGTGGTTCTCTTCAGGAGACTTCCAGTATTAATATTCAATTGTTTATTTAACAATTTCTTGTGATTAAAGATTTTTCCATTGCATTTTCTAGGGGTTTTGGAGGACCTATAAAATATAATTACTATGAAAAAATGGTTAAAGAGACAATTGCGTATTATTACTGGGAATCTCCTGAAGATAAGAAAAGTTTTCCGATCGAAAACTGTTGATTTTCAAGAATTCTACACTATTTCTACGAAAAGTTGTTTTTCCCCCATATAAAATACATGGAAAACTTTGAGCGCTTTGAGCACTCCCTTTTTTTTTTTTTTTTAAAAAAAAAAATTGGGGTATATTTTTTTTCGATATAGAACAATCCTAGGGGGTGCCGGGATTAAAAATCCGACCTTATTTTTTTACATACATTTTTGGACCACTTTACCCAGTAGTTTTGCAGTCAAATGAAAATGCTTTTTCCACGCATATGTATGTAAATATACATACATGCATACATGCATATATAGATAAGTATGTACATACATACATACGTATGTGCATATTTCTGCCAAATACTACGCACATGCATACATATGTACAACTCAGCATACATACATAATCACGCACATATTCAAGTACAACAAGAACTATTTCATTCGTAAACGCATGCGCGTATTTCCCAAGGCCAAATAAATTCATTCATAACAACCGCAGCACATCTCCCCGCAAATTCATCACCAACAAGCGCAACTTTTTCAGTCCGACACAAAAATTCTAAAATCTAAAATTTAAGAAATCTCGGCGAGCCAAGTGAAAAGTGGCAACTATTTCTCTATATCCAGAAAAATAAGTTATCTCGAATTTTGGTAATTTTTGGCAAAACAATCTATTTTTCTGTTCCACAACAATATTTCAGTCATTAACTAGTATTTTAAGGAGTAATTTTAATGGGGGGTTGAACCCCAAAACCCACCCCTTGTGTGCGCTAATGACCCCAGATACATACTACAACACATAAAAAAACACTTTAATTGCACACATACCTTTGTCCACACCTCTACATGGTATCAACAAGTTAACACTGGTAAATCTCCCCCCAAAAGTTTCTTCACACCTAGTTCGAGATTAGACCTGATAAAATTTGAAAGATTGAGACTAGGCCATACCAAGATAACTCACCAGCACTACTTTACACAATCCCAACGCCCTCTTTGCTCCTATTGCAACACAAACACACCCGTACGTATCGAACATCTCTTAAACAACTGTACTAGATTTAACCTCTTAAGAAAGTAAATTTTCAAAAGTACTTTACATACATCCCTTCTTTCCTCAGTTGAACCTAATAGCGTCCAAAAAATCTGTTCCTTCCTGAAACACACTAACTTATACCACCAAATCTAATTGCACCGTAAGTATTTAATCAAATCTGTAGCGTAAGGCCTACGTTGCTATCGCTAATAAAGATACTAGCTTGTAATTTTAATTATAAGTTTAGTTTGTTTAAATAAATAAATAAATAAAATAGCGAAAAAGGCACTAGGTTTTGGAAAAAAGGCAAAAAATGGCAAAACCAAATAGCGAAAAAGGCAGGAAAAGGCACTAGGTATTGCAAAAAAAGCACTAAAAAAGACAGAAAATACGAAGAACAATTAAAAAATAAATTTATATTAGAAATGTTTATATTACAAGTAAAAAGAGAAAAACTATGAACTAGTTTATGAAAAATTTGTATCTTTGACTATTTTATCTTTTCGAGTTTCTAACTCATAAAACTTTAATCTGTATTGTTGTAGTAACATTGAACCACAAGATACATTTTAAGTTTTCTGTACTAAATGTGCGCTCGACGTAAGTTGATACAAGTGGAGCCCAATTTAAATATGGAACGTTTGAAACGTTCATATAAAACCAATTTGGCAAGAGGTCCCTGCGCTTCTATAAGCCGCATGGGCATGTGTATATTTTTTAATTAAAAAAAAAAATTGTAAATGCTATAATCACTTTTTTAAAGGTGGAAAAGGCAAATATCTTAAAAAAGGCACAATGAAATGTATCTAAATGGAATCTGGGAAAGCTAAGTCGTGGACATTCTTAATCGAATATACTATATCTCTTAAGCAGAAAAAAAGGCAATTTCCATGAAATCCGTTCCCTGCTAATAACATTAAAAAACAATATGGCAGTGTGGTAGTTTTTGCAAATTTTATATATACAAATTGAATATAGCGAGTTTTGAAACAGTAACTTTTACATAGCTATCTTTTTTTTTGCTTTTCGCGTTCGCTCTTCCATGAAGATTGGTCTGCTCCTTTTTTACGACGCCTTCCACTAGGCACTAAAACTACTACGTTTTCTTGCAGTTTTCTAAGTTTATCAGAAGATGAAGACTTTTGAAAGTGTATAAATAAGTATTATAGCGACTTTTGCAATAGCAGTTAACATTTGATGATATTTTTTCAGAAAATAGAAAGATTTTGCACGGTATTGTTAGTGGACATGAAACTACTTTAAACCCCCCTTCAAATCATAAATTTTTCACAATTTTTTAACACATCGCTACACCATCGAAAGCAAAATTCTGTTCGACAGAAAATTCGATACTCAACGAAAATTTCGACACGGTTACATAGGACCTAATTTCACTTTTGATGTTCGATTTTCGAAAACCAGCGATGAAAATAACGCTAAGAAAATAATTTTTACAGCCAATTTCACGAAAGTAATTTAATTGATAAATGATTTTAATTTTTTGAATTTTATATGGAAATTGGTAGTGAAACCGGCTGTTATCGATTTTCTTAGCGTTAACTTCGAAGTTACATACGTTTTTCTGATTACTTTGTTTATTAACGGAGTTTGCATGCAAATTGCTAGAAATTCTACAATATACTTGTCACCAATAAAAAAATCTCGACGTGCTAGAAAAAACCAGAGATGTATTTTAATTTCGCAGGCCTCTCTTATCTTCGCAGCGTCATTCAATACGGGTTTTAAATCTAGTGGCGGCATCTTCCTAGTCGCCAGGGAATACCGAGGGATCATACAGTGACTTCTCGTGGCGTTTTCTGCCTCTTGCTTCATCCTAGACATCGTTCCTTTCGTTTTTCCAACCACCGCAAATATCCGCAAATTTGCTCCATTTCAAACCATTGTTCTGTATAAATTTGTCGATAGCTTTAAAAAGTGCATCGCTAGTGGCGTAAGTCTGAAGTACTTCGTTCTTCTTCGATTTGCATTGCAAATAAGTACCTCACTAACACGAGAAGACTGACTCTAAAATCGTGTTGATTCGCTCTTTGACAGTGTTATTGTGAAGTTCCAAAGAATAAGTAATATATACACGTGCGCAAAACTGCTGCGCTTGTTACTAGAACAGCCCAGCCAGCAAAAAATCCGAAAATTAATCCGAAAACGGGAAGAAAAGTGGATGAAACGCGGATTAGGTTTACAAAAGTACCGAAAGTGGTTGTGAAAAGGGTACGTTTTCAAATATTTTTCTGCAAATTTTATGATTCAATTTTACGTTAACAAAACGAACTGGGGAACTACGCTTAAGAGCGAATTATATCCCTTTGCTGCAAGCTATTTGTGTTGTGTATGGGGTTTGACGAGCCGCTGAAGGTAATTTTAATAAAAATCTAAATTTTTTGATTTTCTGGCCGCCATGTTGAAGTTAGACCAAACCGCTTGCGTTGTGTATGGAAAGTCTAAAGAATTTGCCCGCACCAGTAGTATACTCTAGCCACTAGCGGCACCCCAGGGTGCCGCGTCACCCACTTTTGGAAGGCCTGGTATACGTTAACGCACGTAACGCACTGGTATTCCGCGGAACACCGCACAGCTGTATATACCCGTGCGTTTAGATCACGAAAAAATCAATTTAAAAGTTTGAATTCCTATGTTGACGGAAAAAACCTTTGATTTTAACTTATTGCGAACGAATCTTGAGCACACTTTACCAAAACCGATTTATTCGAGAGGCAGTCAAATATTTTTAGTTCGGGTTATGCACATAAAATAATGTCAGAAGCAAGTAATAATGTACCTTTGTACTATTTAGCTTGTCCTTGGTCGGTAGCAAGACAAACTTAAATTTAAATCTATTAAATACATTCTAGCGTGTCTCAGTCCTTTACCCACAAAAGCGGCTATAACTTTTTTTTTCTATTCGAAACAGTAAGAGTGGCACCTTTCTAAAATCTTTATTAAATGGGCAATTTTTTTTGTGTAATGTAAAGTTATAGCTCAGTACATTTTTTTTCACCAGAGATAGTCAAAGTTTGGGAAGAAAATATCAAAAAGTTAAAAATCGCAATATAGTCCTAATTTTATAATGGTTCCTTAATATATTTTAACTACATTGCATTTAAGTATGGAGAAGCAACTATCTGAAAGTCTTTTACATAAAAAATTTACTAAGCACAGCCTTTTTTGTAGATGCAGTTAAAGAAAATACATGAAAAGGCACGATTTTTCTTTAATTCAAAAAAATTTAAATATTTCAAAAACGGTGACACTTTTACTTGAAAAATTTTTGCTTATCAGGGAGCTCACCATCCCGCCTGCCTTCTCCTCAAATTGGGCAGGTTCCTTCTGGGACACCCTGTACATGGTGTAGGGTTAAGGTATAATTATGTATGTATGTACCCGTAATGAACCAGTTGATTATTATAATGGGTTAATATAGATGCGTATGTATAAATGTATATTAACCAACGCAAAAAAATAAAATTCATGCAACGATTTTAAAATTTTCAGAAATGTAGCCTTTTTTTCTCTGAGTGTATCGCTTTTGTCAACAGCGAATCTTATCAGAATTTATGTATATCAACTCGTTGTGTTGACGAAAGCAGAGAACTTAGATAGATAGAGAAGGTGCAAATTTTTGGAACGTAAAATAAAAAAAAAAATTAATCCATGGAATATCACCACATTGCGATTAACATTTGAACAAGAGTTAACAGCAAAAAACGTAAATATTCTGTTATGATAATGTTATGTTATGTTGCAAGTGTTGCTAGGTTGCTGTTGAATGCAGAAACATATTCATGTATATCTATACTCTATACTAATTATATAAAGAGAAGTCCCTTTTTTTTGTAACAGGTAATCTCGCGAACGGCTGGTCCGATTTTCATGAAATTTTTTATACAAATAGCTTTCGGTAACCACCATGTTTTAGACTAAAAAATTTTTTCTTTTTTTCGGGTAGGTGGACCAGGGACCGGTCTATTCGAAAAAATCTTATTATAGTCCGATTTGCTTAAAATTTAGTACGTAAGTAGCTTTTTAGCATATATTAGCATATATGACCCATTTTTTCGGGAAGTGGTCCAGGGACCGATCTATTCGAAAAAATCGAATTCACGGTCCGATTTGCTTAAAATTCGGTGCGCAGGTAGCTTTTTAGCATGTATTAGCATATGTGATAAATTTTTTCCGAGAAGTGGACCAGGGACCGATCTATTTCAAAAAATCGTATTTATGGTCCGATTTGCTTAAAATTCGGTACACAAGTAGTGTTTTTAGCATATATTAAGATATATGGTCAATTTTTTCCAAGAAGTGGACCAGAGACTGATCTATTCGAAAAAATCGTATTTACGGTCCGATTTGCTTAAAATTCGGTACGTAGGTAGCTTTTTA
>NW_016159851.1:29297-32550 GCF_001687245.7 Rhagoletis zephyria | reverse complement strand
AGACGAAAAATAAGAATATTATAAATTTTTGGAAAATGGGCGTAGCCACGCCCACTTCATGTTACATGTGTATATCTTCGTAACCGCTGCACCAATTTCCTCCAAACTTGGCACAGTTGTTGGCCTTCGCACAGCATACCAAATTTTTAAAATAGGACAATAACCACGCCCACATCCCATATAACGGCAATTTTCGGAAATACGAAAACTGCGATATTTTCGTAACTACTGAAGATTATTCACTTAAAATTGTTATTTACAACAATTTTTAGACGAAAAATAAGAATATTATAAATTTTTGAAAAAGGGCGTAGCCACGCCCACTTATGGTTACATGTGTATATCTTGGTAACGGCTGCACCAATTTCTTCCAAACTTGGCACAATTGTTGGCCTTGGTAGACCATACCAAATGGCCGAAAATCTTTTAATTCGGACAATAACCACGCCCACATCCCATATAACGGTAATTTAGAGAAATACAAAATCTTCGATAAATCAGTAAATATTGAAGCTAATTTATTCAAAATTGATGATTGCAACAATTCTTTACCAAGAAATACGTTTATGACAAAATTTTGGAAAATGGGCGTAGCACCGCCCACTTGTGATCACATATATGTATNAATATTTCGAAATTGAAGGACGCCAATTTACTCAAAATTGATACACCCCGGCTTACCATCTAGCGGTAGGTTTCGAAAAGGTGAAGAAACATATATTTAATACTTGCGCCGGGTATTTAATGTTCGGCTCCGCCCGAACTTAGACTTTCTTACTTGTTTAGTTAATTTTCATGAAAGTTACACGTATTGTCGAGAACATGTTTACATGCAGAATTTTAAATGAAATATTATTATTCTCCATATAAAATGTACGAGTATGGCTTTATTAAATGTTAACTTATGCGAAAACCTAAATATTTCGTAACCTAGGGTTAATATTGATAGTGTCTTGGCAATTTGCAGAAATTTAATAATTTGTCTGTGGATGGAGGACAGCGAGGGAAAGAGGAAAGCAGATCAATCGTACATATGTATGCACATATTTACATTTATTAATGCATACATATTTATGCGCTTGTCTTTTTAGATAAATGAAGAATTTCATAAATGTGGCGATTTAGAGATTGCGATTTGAATAATGTACTGTGGCGCGTATGCTAGAGGCGATGCAACTTTTTGGCGTCTCGGCGTTTGTCTTGGTTCAAATCCCGGACGGACCAAGTAATAATTTTTTGTTTGTTTTTTATTTAATTGTCATATCCATATTCCATTTTAAATTTTACTATTAGCTTTGTTTAAAATAATATATGTAAATGGATATGTAGGTACAAACGCCTGTATAAATTCACATAATCGCTTAAATTTGCCAAAAGTTACTGAAAACTTTATTGTAAATGTTTTCACTAAAATGTTAGTTATTGGAATTAAAA
This sequence comes from Rhagoletis zephyria, assembly GCF_001687245.7. NCBI lineage: Eukaryota > Metazoa > Arthropoda > Insecta > Diptera > Tephritidae > Rhagoletis > Rhagoletis zephyria. The sequence goes on along the minus strand of NW_016159851.1, from coordinate 31,116 downwards.
TTTTATGCGAATCCAATTTTTATTCCCATTTTTAGAAAGCGCAAGTATGTATATNTTCATACCACCAAAATTATTTCATAAGTAGGTAATTTTAAACACACATATGTATGTATGTACATTAGGGTGGTCCAAAAACAGTAAAGTCGGAATTGTACTGCTCTCACCCCTAGATTGTTCTATATCGAAAAAAAGTATACCAGTATTTTTTTATTTTGAAATCAAAAAATATTCGCTCAAAGCGCTCAAAGTTTTCCATGTATTTTTATATGGGAAAAAACTTTTCGTAGAAATGGTATAGAATTTTGGAAAATCAATATTTTTCGATCGGATAACTCTGGTTCTCTTCAGAAGACTTTCAATAATAATACCCAGTTGTTTATTTAACCACTTTTTAATACTAATGATTTTTTATTGGTCACCCCATTGGATTTTTCGGGGTTTTTGGCGGACCTATAAATTATAGTTACAATGAAAAAATAGTTAAATAAACAATTGGGTATTATTATTGGGAATCTCCTGCAGATAAACAGAGTTTTCCGATAGAAAAATATTGATTTTTAACTATCCTATACCATTTCAACGAAAAGTTATTCTTTCCCCATATAAAATACATGGAAAACTTTACGGGTATATTTTTTTGGTATAGAACAATCCTAGGGGGTGAGAGCATAAAAATTCCGACTTTACTTTTTCACATGCATTTTTGGACCACCCTAATGTACATAGACTGGCAATCAAAAGTGAGTGCATGGTGTTTTTTGCTTAATATTTGCAATGTTTTTCAATTAAATTTTTTTTTATTATATTTTTATAAAAATATGGTTCATGCTTTAATCCAAACTATACAAGTCAAACTTTATACAGAACTTAGAAAAACTCAACGAATTTTCGTCTAAATTTGGACCTTTTTAATCTCAATTTAAAAAAAAAAATTTGAGTACACAGATAGATCGGTTTTTTAATTCTAATGAAATAAAATCAAGTTTTAAGCAGCTAAAGAAGCTTAACAAAAAAAAAAGCAGCAACAAGTGCAATTTGTAAAATAGAGCGTTAATTTTTTTTAATTTTGTTTGCAAACGGTCATGCGCATTTTATTCTAATAGAAATTCCCTTTTATATGGTCAAAAGTGCAAACAGCCGTCAGCAATAAAAAATCATTAAATACCAACGCGATTTTTTAGCCGCTTAAAACTTACTCTTGTTTTCTTAGAATTAAAAAACCGATATATATTTATCTGCGTAGGTACTCAAAACTTTTCTAAATATTCAGATTAAACAGGTCAAAATTTAGACGAAAGTTCGTCGAATTTTTCTAAGTTCTGTATAAAGCTTAAAAGTTTGACTTGAATAGTTTTGATTAAAGCATGAAGCACATTTTTATAAGAAGACTAGCAATTACCCGGCGTGCTTCGCTGCGCCTTAAATGTATTTTTGTGTTGTAACTCTCCCCCTAAGCTCTTATGGCCTCATTTACAAAATATTTTTAAAGAACTTTATGAAGTTAGATTTAAAAGAAATCGATCTAAGAAGCATTGTTTATTTTTTTTTTTGAGTTAATATATTTTCGAAGGTAATTAGAAAATATGTAAAGAACCGACTTTCTCTTGGAAATTTAATTTATAATCTTATACCTGGAGTCTACTATCGCACCCTTTCCTCAAACGTGTATTGATTCAATATTCAAATAACGTGTATTTATATAATTTGAAAATATCTCCCTACTATACAAATATGTACAGCAATATTAACTAATATTTTCAAATGTTGTGAGAGGGAGTAACAAAACAAAATTACTTTTAAGGCGCAGCGAAGCACGCCG
>NW_016159851.1:24494-28950 GCF_001687245.7 Rhagoletis zephyria | reverse complement strand
TGTGGTTGCCAAGATAAGCACATGTAACCATAAGTGGGCGTGGCTACGCCCTTTTTCAAAAATTTATAATATTCTTATTTTTCGTCTGAAAATTATTGTAAATATCAACCTTGAGTGAGTAATATTCAGTAATTACTGAAATATCGCAGTTTTCGTATTTCTGAAAATTACCGTTATATGGGAGGTAGGCGTGGTTATTGTCCGATTTTGCCCATTTTCAATACCATCCGTCCTACGCCCGAAAGAAGTACACGTACCAAGTTTCGTTCAGATATCTTTATTTTTACTCAAGTTATCGTGTGCACAGGCGGACGGACAGACGGACGGACGGACAGACAGTCACCGCTTAATCGATTTCTCTTTTTATCCTGATCATTTATGTATACATTTGTCTATATCTATCTCGATTCGTTTTGCCTGTTACAAACAACCGTTATGTGAACAAAGTTATAATACCCTTGTGCACAAGTGCGCTCGGGTATAAAAACACCATGCACTCACTTTTGATTGCCAGTCTATGTATGCATGCACATATGTGTGTAAACTTTATGCCAAACTATCATAATTTTAAATTGTATTTGCATCTTCGTAAAAGGAGAACAAGATAAAAAATTTAACAAAAATTACAAACTAATGCAAATTATGTGAAGATTTACCATATTTTCGTTTAGTTGCTCGCAAAGAACATCACAATTCATGTTGCTCAACATTGTATTATGTTATCAACATTAAATTCAACAGAATTTCTACATTCCGACTTGAACTTTTCTAACGCTGTTAATTTTTCGTCCACGAATAGTTTCCACTTTCAGTTTGCACCTTCTCTATCTATCTAAGTTCTCTGATATTACTAACTTTTCCATTTTTTATTTACCTAAAACTCCTAATGTACTCACCAAAATTAGTTCTTAAAAATATTTGACATCCGCATTCGCATCCGTGGATGTTAGCTTTTAAACATCCGCATCCGCATTCGCATCCGCGGATGTCTAAAATTCCACATTCGCAACATCCCTAATACATACATACGAGAATGTATGACCGGAACAATAGCGCTGGCGCAACCAGCAAATTTCCAAGTAGGAATTAGCGGTAGGAGTACCGAATAAAATTGCTACGGTAGCGTGTGTTTTTTGTACATAAGTACATACATACATACATACGTATGTACATCAACGCATATGGCGAACTAATTGAAGAATCCCAACGAGTAGCGGGTCTTCGCATATACGTACATATGTATATTAAAACCGTTAGAGTAACGGGAATATGTATGTATGTATGGGTGAAAACTCGAAAGAAAACGATTCTTTGAGACTTACGTGCGTTTGAGGGGTTTTACCATCTTGACCGGGGGGCTTAAAGACGAATTTCCGTTTGTTCCTGTGTCCCACGACCGAATTTGGGTCCCTCGACGAAATTTTTGGTTCCCGCACCGAAGTTGCTGCTGGCTTCCTGCTGGGTCTTGTTTTATTCCCACGCTGGGCAGCCGATGTTTGCAGAATATATGTATTTATAAAAAATTCACGAGTTTATTACGCGAAATTAAACTTTGCTAATATGTATGTATACATACATGTGCATACATATATATGTATGTGGAAACACAAAAAGCCGGGAGTTCAAATTTTGCAGCTGCTCGCTGTTGCTGCCGAAATAGAAAAGGGATTAAAAAGTAAAAACGACAGTCGGGGCAGTGTTGCCAGGCGACTATTCTTGTTTCGAACTTAATTTTCGAAGTCGTCAATTGCAAATAGTGTTGGGAAGCGTTTGTTTATTTCCGAATTTGAAGTTTAGATTTCGCGTTGCCAAATCCGGCTCGAAGGACCATGTTAAGAATTGTAATGAGATTTCAGATTCTACGTTTTCAATTCAGCGTTTTATTTAACAATATGACTTATTAACTAACTTGTGAGAACAATTTATAATATGAATGAGAAAATTAGATTAATGGCCTGTATCTGATATGGAGATGATTATTTAACACTGAGTAAAGTGACTATTAAATAACTATTTGAAGATCAATTCAATGGCAAATTCGTACTTTAATTCGTTGTACATCACTTCTTAACAATAATGCAATTGGCAAATAGATTCAATGGGAATTTTGTACTTTTAATTCATAGTAGATTACTTCGTGAGATCACGTTACCATAGCAAAAATCGTATACTTATAAATGAGTGTTGCTGGATCCGGGTATCGCAAATGGTAGGAGTCCGCGCGGTAATTCCCCCGCTGATGTAGAAAATATATGATTACGTAGAAATATATGGTGATGTAGAAAAGATATGTATCTTCCCACGATGCGCTCTGGTCTTCGGGTGACTTCAAAAGAAAAAAAGAGGCCGGTGGCAATGCGAGCCTTTAATTTATAAGGCACACTGGAAGGCAATTCCAGAATCGGATGGTAACACTGGAAGGCAACTCCAGTGTACGTTTCGGACTTCCACATCCAGCAGGGATGCTTGTAATGTGGAAGGGAGGCAGGGATGCATTAACGCAAGTCATTTTGAACGCAGGTCATTTTGAACGCAAGTCAATTGTAACGCAAGTCATTTCGGAAATTTAAGTGAGTGCAAGTCACTTAAACAACCTAAAATTATAGGAGTTCGCACTACTATCACCTTATATTGTAGTATATTTACTAATTTACTTATTTGACTGAAAAATACAAAATTAACAAGGAAAAAGTGCAAGAAGCCGTGAGCATAAACAATATTAAAAATCAACGCAATTTTGCAGTAGCCTAACACTTGCACTTTATTATACTCAAATTTAATGGGCTACAAAATTGCATACTAAAAAAATTCTAAACAAAATTTAATTATTTTTTTTTCAATTGTAATGTACTCATTTTCTCAACTTCGGTGTAAAAAAAATTCATAACTCAAATTATTGTAGAGTGCACCCCATAACATTGCGCAATACTCAGAGCTACCATTGTGATTTTTTCCAATTTTTTTTGAAATGGCATATTTTCAAAAACTAATTTTTTTTATCAAAAAATTTGTATGTGGAAAATTGTTCAAGAAAAAAATTAAAAAATATTTTTTTTCTTAGGGACTTTTGATGTGTATATGTGTGATTTTATCGATAAAAAAGTTTTAATTGCGTATGCATGTTCACTTTGAGCAAATTGTGAGCACTGGTTGGGGAAATCTTCGGTAGATTGGGACAAAATTAGAGCCGAATTGGGAAAAACTTTTTGCTCTGATTGGGCAACCTCAAAAAATTTCCAGTGAGGAAACTTTATCATAATGGACAACAATTTTTGTGCTCTCAACTGGCACGAAAATTGGCAAAAATAAAAAATACGTGTCTCCTTAAATTGTTCCAAGGACAATCCCTGTGAGTTTTATCGCAAACTTAAATTCACTTTCCCCCGCCCTGGGTGATTTGAGATGGAATGAGCCATATGTATGTTAACGAATGTATGTCATTATATATTGGCAGATGTGTGACCACGAGCTTAGGACTCGGTATGTTGATGCCTCCCATCCTGGTGCTTCTCATGACTCCTTTATTTGGAATGACAGTTTGTTGAGAACTCACCTTGAAACACAGTATTTGCGAGGTGAAGGCAATTTTTGGCTGCTAGGTATAACTAAAATTAGTGAAATGTGAATATATGATTTAATACGACACATTTTTTATAATTAGGAGACGCTGGATACCCCTTGGAACCATGGCTCCTGACACCATATCGAAGCCCAGAAGAAGGCTCCAACCAGCTAAAATTTAACGAAGCCCATTCGAAATGTCGTAACTTGATTGATCGAGTTAATGGAGTGCTAAAGAGTCGGTGGAGGTGTCTCCTTGGGGCAAGAGAACTGCATTACACTCCCTGAAAAGCAGTTAAAATAGTTAATGTTTGTTGTGCGTTACACAATATATGCACACATTTTAAGGCATACACAGATATAAGCGAAGTAAACCCAGCGGAAGAACAGATAATCCAAATGAATGAAAATACAGATGTTACCTGTTTAACCTCCCCCCAGTATTTGGCTGCAGCACAAATTATAAGAACCCGAATTGCAAACTCTCTTTAGATTTTAAGATAAAAAAGCAAACCAACTTTAATTTAAAACAATGAATTAAATAATCCAAATTTTAATAAAATCGATTTTAATGAAGCACTCAGTTTAACTGTTCTCCATTGAACATTTTTTTTATTATGAGATAAGTTATAAAAAAATTTAGATTCGTTCTTACACTAACGCTTATACAAACATGTAAGAAAGGCTAAGTTCGGGCGGAGCCGAACATTAAATACCCGGCGCAATTATTAAATATATGTTTTCCACCTTTCCGAAAGCTACCGCTACACGATAAGCCGGGGTGTATAAATTTTAAGTAAATTAGCGTCCTTAAATTTCGAAATATTGCAGTTTCAAGCATTTCTGAAATATACCGTTATATGAAAAGCGGTCGTAATTTTAGTCCGATTTCAAT
>NW_016159851.1:24082-24301 GCF_001687245.7 Rhagoletis zephyria | reverse complement strand
AAATTGGTGCAGCGGTTACCAAGATATACACATGTAACCATAAGTGGGCGTGGCTACGCCCATTTTCCAAAAATTTATAATATTCTTATTTTTCGTCTAAAAATTATTGTAAATATCAATTTTGAGTGATTTATCTTCAGTAGTTACTAAAATATTGCACTTTTCGTATTTCTGAAAACTACCGTTATATGGGAGGTAGGCGTGGTTATTGTCCGATTT
>NW_016159851.1:11357-23994 GCF_001687245.7 Rhagoletis zephyria | reverse complement strand
CTGATCATTTATGTATACATTTGTCTATATCTATCTCGATTCGTTTTGCCTGTTACAAACAACCGTTATGTGAACAAAGTTAATATACCCTTGTGCACAAGTGCGCTCGGGTATAAAAATTAACTGGTTTTAATTGCAGATGCCTGCCAGCTACTACTAGAGATCAAACCAGCATAATTGATTTGACATACAATGCAAATAGCCTGATTACATACTTGGCACTTTGGGGTGGAGAGCATTGAGTGCATATAGCAGAGCGTTTATATTATGCGAATACGCCGTCCTCTTGCCCTTCAACGTACTCTCCGTCTATGGGTGTATCGTCGCGCAGCAGATGCATATACCTGCTGTTCGGGTATACATATGTTCTTTTCTTCTTTTTTGGCGCTGTAACCGCCTAAGCGATTTTGGCCGAGTTCAGCAAAGCACGCCAGTCGTTTCTCCTCTGTGCCAACTGACGCCAATTGGAAACGCCAAGTGAAGCCAAGTCCTTCTCCACCTGATCTTTCCATCGCAGTGGGGGCCTCCCTCTTCCTCTGCTACCACAAGCGGGTTCCGAGTTGAATACTTTCAGAGCTGGAGCGTCGGTGTCCATTCGAACATATGTACGCAGCAGAAAAGTTACCGCTAGGGTTGCCACTTTGGTAAATTATTACCATAATTGGTAGAAAAAATTCAGGTTGGTAAAAAAGTAAATTTTTTCTCATTTTGGTAGATTTTTGTTGAAATGTTTTACCTGAACTTTAAAACTTTTCGTTCTCGCTTTATTTTTCGTAATTATGTAATGTAATTATTTTATTTTAAATTTCTTACTAAAATTATAGTCTTCTTAATTGCATTATTTTATGAACGCTTTCAATAAAAGGCGAACATATCGTGTTCTATTCAAAACTCATTTTGCTGGAATCCTGAGGAGCTTTTGATTGCCTAAATATTTTAAATGATTCTTCAAATAAAAATATAAAATGAACAGGCACCTAATTACACACTATGATTGTTCGCAAAAAAAATTTAAAAAAATCAACGCCGGTTTTATAAATGGCGGTTGTTAAATTAAAAAAGAAAAAAAGTCACAAAAGCCCGTTGGCAAAAAAAAATTAAAATCAACGGGAATTTTTGGTGCACATTGTTGGTTAAACTAAAATTCCATGGACTAAAAAATGTAAACCTAAAAATGTTTTGAAAATTCAGAGAAAAAGTTCGAAATTTTGGCGCTAATTTGTTAAATTCTTTAATCTTTGATTTTTATGATTTTCGTTAAAGCGCAAACAATATTCTTTTATAAAAATAAAATTACAAAATATTTAGCAGAAAAACATTGTGAATATTATAAGAAAATCACCAAGCGATTTTTTGAGTCACTGTATTTGTCTATAATAACTCCAGTTGTAGTTTTTTCAAATGATGAAGTTTCGTTGTTGCCTTTAGTTTCATCATTTTTGCTTTTAGTTCAAGCAATGTCATTAATATGGCCTCAAATACAATATCATTGGTTAAAGAAAAATTACTTACTAAAATTTTTTTATTGAAATAACTAAACAAAGAACATTTCTATAGTTTTTATTAAAATAACTAAAACAGTTTTTGGTAGATATTTTCCAGATTTGGTAGATTTTTTTAAAATAAATGGTAAGTATTTATTTTCGTCAGTGGCAACCCTGGTTACCGCACAACTTGTATGGTTACAGACATATATGTCGCGGTGTGACAACAAACGCACTACTACCAGTAAGAACAATATTGGCGGCAATACAGTAACGATGATGAAAACCTGCACAACTGCCGCACAGCTTGACTGATGCAGCGTTGGCAGAAATTCGCATCGAGAGATATGCCATAGCGATTCATGCAATACTGCGCTTATGATTGCCACTCGAACAAGCCCAGCATTTTGTCTTGTAAAACTAGTGGCTAAAGGAAACGTTAATTGGAGTTTTGTAAACAAATGTTTCGATAAATACTTTTCTAATCATCATACTTAATCTTTCATTTCTGATGTCTACTATTCTTGTGGCGGCGGAGTTTCATAGTGATTTTGCTCCTTGCGTTGGCGGACACCTTCTCTTCACCATCCCCGTTTACACTGCTGCTTCTTCGTTGTACGTAGGGTCAGCTTGTTGGAAATTTCCTTAGTGTGGTAACAAAAGATCCTATTTTTCCAATTTTTTTTTATTATTCGACGATTGAAAAGTAATTCATTTGCGTTTTATTTAGAGTTGATGTAACGCGGAAAATGTCCGAATTAAATGAAACCAGGAAAGATATCTGACGGCATTAGCTATTCAGCCTCAACGGGACCCAGACATCAGTGAGTTTATGTTTTATAATTATGATTTTTAATTGTTAATTTTGGGCGCGTGATCACCACGATTTGCTTAACTCTGCCTGCCCAATGTTGGCCGTTTTTCTTACCACCGCGCTCTCTTCTTTTGTAATAGTAAGAAAGCATCATTGGGGCATGCAGGGTTAATCGGCACAATCTCTCTCGACCAAACCTAGTAAAAGACCAGAAAGTTAGAGAATAGTTTGAATTTTGAATATTTTTAAGTATAATTTATTTTATAAATTTTTTTTTATTCATGGTTAAACTTGCTGGGTTTTCACTGTTTGTAATTGATTTTCTATGTGGAGCAGTTAACTGCTCTGCAATTTATGGGTGTTTTGGGTTAAGATCTGATGATGTTCCTTTATTTGTAACCAGATCAACTCGGGGAGACCCGGGTAAGAGCCATCACCGAATTTTTATTTTTTTTTGTTAATGAGAAAAGAAATAAACTAACACATGAACTATTTTAGTCGTGGGATCCTTCCTAATACAAGGAAGTGGAAACGCGTGGAAAAAGGAAGTGGGATAGCGGCTCCAGGTGAGTAGGGTTGTTTGAAGAGAGACTCAGTGGCCGTGAATTGATGCACGCCTCAATCCGGCATAAAAGACTACTAAGCTCTTCAAAGGTGTATTTGTGGGCGGACGCAATTTTTCTAAAGTGGCTTTTGAAGAGTCCTCCCATGTGAGGCGCTGCAGCGGGTATAAAATGCCACGTCAGCATTTGGTGGTTGTATTTCGAGATAGTTTTATCTTGAGTTTCAGACAGAAGAGCTTTAAATTCAAATCGTAAGGATCGTGAGGCTCCAACAAAGTTAGTACCGTTGTCGGAGTAGATATTTCTCGGACATCCTCTTCTATCCATTAACCGTGCGAACGCTTCTAGAAAGGATGAGGTACTAAGATCACTAGTAGCTTCTAAGTGAATCGCTTGGTCGTGAAACAAACAAATAGACAGACATACCCTTTAGAAATTCTAAAATCTCGAAGGTCTCAGTAGATCTAAAAATCGGTCAAGAATATCGATAATATTTGCGGTTGTTGTTGCATAAGTGTGTGCTTTTTTTCTTCGACTTCTGTATGATATTCTGTTCCTCGAGCGGGCCACTTGGAGTTGTCTTCTTGCAGCCAGGAAGGTCCCTGCCACCACAAAGAATTGTTGACTAATTGTGACACAGTAGTTCTCTGCTAGCCAGTCCTTTTCCCCTACTTTTTCTACGATTTTCGTAATTCGGTGGGCGACGAAGGTTGACCAAGAACAGGGCGGCTTTCGTATCCATGCGAGTACTATGGCCGAATCCGTCCATTGATGTGTCTTCACTGGTCATCCGCAAAGCTCCAGTCGTGGTAGCAATATAGATTTGACGGGGGCTACTCTGGTTTTTACCAAAAGTAGATTGACAAAAATTTTGGCATCTCTTTTGACACGCATACATGCTGTAGTCGCATATGCTTTTTCTGATGCGACGCAGAAACCATGTATCTCGATGGAGTCTCCAGGTGAGAAGTATACCCATCGAGGTATTCTTATATTATCTATTTCATGGTAATGTCCCGTAAAATGCTGCCATCGTTCTAAAATAGTAGCAGACACAGTCTCCTCTCAGGATGTGCCTTCTAGCCAAATACTTTGCATGAGTATTTTGGCTACGATGACTATCGGTGCGAGCCATCCCAGCGGATCGAAAAGCTTGGCGATAGCTGACAGTATCGCCCTTTTCATAATAGTGGCGCGCTCCTCCAATGGTCTGGCCATAAAATAAAATAAATCTGTATGGGCATTCCATCTTATGCTCAGAGCCTTAACCGTGCTGGTGTCTTCGAATGCTAAGAAGTTTTCGCTAAGAAGGTCCGTTTTTGGGATGTCCTTAAGAATTTCCTCATAATTTGAGGTCTATTTCCGTAGTGGAAAACCACCTGACCGTAACACTTCTGAGATTTCATCTCTTGCTTTAACGCTAGAGTCGATGCTATATCCTCCCTCTAACACGTCATCCACATACATACACTTTCGTAGTATGTTAGATCAGAGCATCTTAAGAGTGTGTTCCGCGGAACCCAAGGGTTCCGTAGAAAAGTTACCGGGGTTCCGCGAAATTAATTTTAGTATGAATAAGCACGGCGGTCGGTTTGAGTTGCACACAGAAAGAAAAGTACTATAAACAGTTTGGCCGATACGCTATTATCTATTTTCAAGTATACATATCTACTCGTAATTGGTATGATGGCCGTACTGAGCAGGGATGCCGTTTGGATCTAAATAGATCCAATTGGATACATTTTTAGACGGATTTTTGCGAGATACTTATCTTTTTCGATCAGTATAAATGTGGATACTTTTTTAAATAGGCCAAATTTTCATTTCTTAATTTAACAAATAACTTTTAAGCAAAAAAAGCCCGACTTCAATTCTTATATAAAAATTTAAGATTATCGTTAATTTCTTCATGATACAATGATCGGATTTAAACCAAACTATTATGGACCACCTATGCGTAAAACCATTCCTTAAAAAAAAAAGAATTATTGAAATCGGTTAACGTGGTCCAAAGATTTACATAAAAAAAATTTCCGACGAATTGATAATTTCTCCTTTTTGTGAAGTCGATTAAAAAGAAAAAAAGATCTCAGAGTCGTTTAAAATACGTTGTATGAATTTTACTGAAAAGACTTTAAATACACTATAAAAAAATTTTGTGTTCCAATTTGCGTATATTAAGAGAGGTAACCTCTTTTAATGTGTGCAAAGTTTCCACCGTGTAAGAAAATGAAACACTGCCTGTTTACTTTTACATACATGCACCTTTTAGAGTGTACAGGTACAAATGTAACATATTACATAATTACTATTTATTATACTCTGCAAAATACTTATGCACAAAAAATTTAACAAACTGAAATTATAAATGTTTGATTTTATGGAAAATAAAAATATATACATGTATCCCAAGTCCTTAAGATGGGTTAAATTATGTCTATTTCTTGAAAATGTTTTGTTTTCTTACAAATTATGAGATGGATACGTAAAAAACGAAAACTGGATACATTTGGATACATTTTTTGTTTGTTCGGTGATACATTTTCTTGAGACAGCGCGGCAACATTGGTACTGAGTGTCATACCTACCCTGCAAAAAATGCGACCAATCCCGGATGCATTCGGGATCAACCGCCGAGGAACATCTACTATTTTTCGTCTCTTTGTATGGAACGAATTGATCGCATTTTTTCGATGGAGAGACTAATTGTACCCTTTTTATACCAGAACGGGTATAAATGTAGATTAATCGCCTTCTGTACCCGGACGGGTATCCATGTAGATTAATCGCCTTCTGTACCCGAACGGGTATACACGTAGATTAATCGCCTTCTGTACCCGGACGGGTATACATGTAGATTAGTCGACTTCTGTACCCAGACGGGTATAAATGTAGATTAGTCGCTTCTATAGCCGCACGGGTACAAAAGTAGATTAGTCGCTTTTTATGCCTCTGGATAAATTCCCTTTTATAGCAAAAAAAAACAACTTATCTGTTATGTCGCTTTCTGTTTAAAGCAATATTTTTGAGTTCTCTTACAATATTCGAACTAGTTATTAGTCTTGGGTATAGTTTAAAATTAAAATAGCTACAGAGTACATGTACGAAGTTCACGAAGTTGTCAACCAAGGCTTTTTTTCTTGTAAATGGTTAAAAATTCTTGTTGTTAATGCTAACTAAAAGAAAGGTAATTTAATTACTTTTATGTTTGTTATAAATTCTTTAAAAAAAAATAATTCTTTTTCTAAAAATTTTGAAGTTTTGTGTACTGCATACAAGAAACGTATGTTAGCGGATGTTACGAGTTTTACGATAGTTTCTCTTACCCTCAAGCTCCGCCTCACCTAAGAGTCTCGTATTTCAAACGGAAGTTTGTATTTTTACCTTCCTTTTATTAGCTCGGGATGTAACTATGTAAAATTGATGCGCCTAAAAGATGCAGCGATTTCTATTCTCAAGTTACATACCTGATGACAGTACGAATAGCAATTATAGTAGGGAGGATTTAATTTTTTAAACTATAATTTTATTGCTTTTATACCCGCTTAAGGCATCGAGAATGTATTTGTTTTATAATTTTTCACTAACCTTTCTCGGACAAAGTATTCAAAAAAATATATAGAAGGAGGCATCGCTTTAATAAAAATTGTGTAATAATATTTCAAAACATTAAAAGTAAGTAAAAGTAATTTGAGCATAAATACTTACCTAACACTAAACAGTTAATCAAATTGAATAATTTAAGGAACCATGCAATAATTCGGAGTAAGTATTGAAACTTCTTTGCAGGATAAATATATTAAACTAAAAAAAAACTATCCTTATCAAATAGCACAATTCAAAAATCCCATAGGATCAGGACGGAGTTTGCAAAATCTATGAATATCAAGAAAAAAACAAAGGATGGAAAGTGATGTTCAACAAGAAGTAATTTTTAAGCAAAAAATACCCACGACTTCAATGCTCATAAAAAAATTTAGGATTACCGTTAATTTCTTCATGACACGATGATCGGAACTAAACCAAATTAGTATGGGACCACCCTTGAGGTACCTCCTTTCCTATAAAAAAAAAAANCGAAAACTGGATACATTTGGATACATTTTTTGTTTGTTCGGTGATACATTTTCTTGAGACAGCGCGGCAACATTGGTACTGAGTGTCATACCTACCCTGCAAAAAATGCGACCAATCCCGGATGCATTCGGGATCAACCGCCGAGGAACATCTACTATTTTTCGTCTCTTTGTATGGAACGAATTGATCGCATTTTTTCGATGGAGAGACTAATTGTACCCTTTTTATACCAGAACGGGTATAAATGTAGATTAATCGCCTTCTGTACCCGGACGGGTATCCATGTAGATTAATCGCCTTCTGTACCCGAACGGGTATACACGTAGATTAATCGCCTTCTGTACCCGGACGGGTATACATGTAGATTAGTCGACTTCTGTACCCAGACGGGTATAAATGTAGATTAGTCGCTTCTATAGCCGCACGGGTACAAAAGTAGATTAGTCGCTTTTTATGCCTCTGGATAAATTCCCTTTTATAGCAAAAAAAAACAACTTATCTGTTATGTCGCTTTCTGTTTAAAGCAATATTTTTGAGTTCTCTTACAATATTCGAACTAGTTATTAGTCTTGGGTATAGTTTAAAATTAAAATAGCTACAGAGTACATGTACGAAGTTCACGAAGTTGTCAACCAAGGCTTTTTTTCTTGTAAATGGTTAAAAATTCTTGTTGTTAATGCTAACTAAAAGAAAGGTAATTTAATTACTTTTATGTTTGTTATAAATTCTTTAAAAAAAAATAATTCTTTTTCTAAAAATTTTGAAGTTTTGTGTACTGCATACAAGAAACGTATGTTAGCGGATGTTACGAGTTTTACGATAGTTTCTCTTACCCTCAAGCTCCGCCTCACCTAAGAGTCTCGTATTTCAAACGGAAGTTTGTATTTTTACCTTCCTTTTATTAGCTCGGGATGTAACTATGTAAAATTGATGCGCCTAAAAGATGCAGCGATTTCTATTCTCAAGTTACATACCTGATGACAGTACGAATAGCAATTATAGTAGGGAGGATTTAATTTTTTAAACTATAATTTTATTGCTTTTATACCCGCTTAAGGCATCGAGAATGTATTTGTTTTATAATTTTTCACTAACCTTTCTCGGACAAAGTATTCAAAAAAATATATAGAAGGAGGCATCGCTTTAATAAAAATTGTGTAATAATATTTCAAAACATTAAAAGTAAGTAAAAGTAATTTGAGCATAAATACTTACCTAACACTAAACAGTTAATCAAATTGAATAATTTAAGGAACCATGCAATAATTCGGAGTAAGTATTGAAACTTCTTTGCAGGATAAATATATTAAACTAAAAAAAAACTATCCTTATCAAATAGCACAATTCAAAAATCCCATAGGATCAGGACGGAGTTTGCAAAATCTATGAATATCAAGAAAAAAACAAAGGATGGAAAGTGATGTTCAACAAGAAGTAATTTTTAAGCAAAAAATACCCACGACTTCAATGCTCATAAAAAAATTTAGGATTACCGTTAATTTCTTCATGACACGATGATCGGAACTAAACCAAATTAGTATGGGACCACCCTTGAGGTACCTCCTTTCCTATAAAAAAAAAAGAATAATTAAAAACGGTCCACTTGGTCCAAAGTTACCCGGTAATATATATACATAAAATTCCGAGAAATTGATAAACTTCCTCCTTTTTGAAGTCAGTTAATAATAAGTTATAATTGCATACTTTCATATTAAAATTCTTAACTAGTGTACATTTATTATTTTAATTACTATAACATTTACCTAAATCACATCTAANCAGAGTACATGTACGAAGTTCACGAAGTTGTCAACCAAGGCTTTTTTTCTTGTAAATGGTTAAAAATTCTTGTTGTTAATGCTAACTAAAAGAAAGGTAATTTAATTACTTTTATGTTTGTTATAAATTCTTTAAAAAAAAATAATTCTTTTTCTAAAAATTTTGAAGTTTTGTGTACTGCATACAAGAAACGTATGTTAGCGGATGTTACGAGTTTTACGATAGTTTCTCTTACCCTCAAGCTCCGCCTCACCTAAGAGTCTCGTATTTCAAACGGAAGTTTGTATTTTTACCTTCCTTTTATTAGCTCGGGATGTAACTATGTAAAATTGATGCGCCTAAAAGATGCAGCGATTTCTATTCTCAAGTTACATACCTGATGACAGTACGAATAGCAATTATAGTAGGGAGGATTTAATTTTTTAAACTATAATTTTATTGCTTTTATACCCGCTTAAGGCATCGAGAATGTATTTGTTTTATAATTTTTCACTAACCTTTCTCGGACAAAGTATTCAAAAAAATATATAGAAGGAGGCATCGCTTTAATAAAAATTGTGTAATAATATTTCAAAACATTAAAAGTAAGTAAAAGTAATTTGAGCATAAATACTTACCTAACACTAAACAGTTAATCAAATTGAATAATTTAAGGAACCATGCAATAATTCGGAGTAAGTATTGAAACTTCTTTGCAGGATAAATATATTAAACTAAAAAAAAACTATCCTTATCAAATAGCACAATTCAAAAATCCCATAGGATCAGGACGGAGTTTGCAAAATCTATGAATATCAAGAAAAAAACAAAGGATGGAAAGTGATGTTCAACAAGAAGTAATTTTTAAGCAAAAAATACCCACGACTTCAATGCTCATAAAAAAATTTAGGATTACCGTTAATTTCTTCATGACACGATGATCGGAACTAAACCAAATTAGTATGGGACCACCCTTGAGGTACCTCCTTTCCTATAAAAAAAAAAGAAATAATTAAAAACGGTCCACTTGGTCCAAAGTTACCCGGTAATATATATACATAAAATTCCGAGAAATTGATAAACTTCCTCCTTTTTGAAGTCAGTTAATAATAAGTTATAATTGCATACTTTCATATTAAAATTCTTAACTAGTGTACATTTATTATTTTAATTACTATAACATTTACCTAAATCACATCTAAATACGTTTATATAAACTTAATTTTTGTTTTAAAACACGAGAAAATTAAACTACTGTAATCTTTTATTATGTTAAATATGGGAATAAACTGGAATGGAATAGCTGTAATTATCCTAAACTAGTCATTTTAATGTTTGTTTACGATTCTTCTCACGATGCATTCTCGCTGGGTAAATCGAAACAACCTCCTAACGCTTTCGTTACTTTCTCGATAATCGAATGGATCGAAAACATTGCCGTTTTCATTAATTTCTCGATAGCGAAACGGATCGAAATAACTTCCNAAAAAAAAATAATTCTTTTTCTAAAAATTTTGAAGTTTTGTGTACTGCATACAAGAAACGTATGTTAGCGGATGTTACGAGTTTTACGATAGTTTCTCTTACCCTCAAGCTCCGCCTCACCTAAGAGTCTCGTATTTCAAACGGAAGTTTGTATTTTTACCTTCCTTTTATTAGCTCGGGATGTAACTATGTAAAATTGATGCGCCTAAAAGATGCAGCGATTTCTATTCTCAAGTTACATACCTGATGACAGTACGAATAGCAATTATAGTAGGGAGGATTTAATTTTTTAAACTATAATTTTATTGCTTTTATACCCGCTTAAGGCATCGAGAATGTATTTGTTTTATAATTTTTCACTAACCTTTCTCGGACAAAGTATTCAAAAAAATATATAGAAGGAGGCATCGCTTTAATAAAAATTGTGTAATAATATTTCAAAACATTAAAAGTAAGTAAAAGTAATTTGAGCATAAATACTTACCTAACACTAAACAGTTAATCAAATTGAATAATTTAAGGAACCATGCAATAATTCGGAGTAAGTATTGAAACTTCTTTGCAGGATAAATATATTAAACTAAAAAAAAACTATCCTTATCAAATAGCACAATTCAAAAATCCCATAGGATCAGGACGGAGTTTGCAAAATCTATGAATATCAAGAAAAAAACAAAGGATGGAAAGTGATGTTCAACAAGAAGTAATTTTTAAGCAAAAAATACCCACGACTTCAATGCTCATAAAAAAATTTAGGATTACCGTTAATTTCTTCATGACACGATGATCGGAACTAAACCAAATTAGTATGGGACCACCCTTGAGGTACCTCCTTTCCTATAAAAAAAAAAGAATAATTAAAAACGGTCCACTTGGTCCAAAGTTACCCGGTAATATATATACATAAAATTCCGAGAAATTGATAAACTTCCTCCTTTTTGAAGTCAGTTAATAATAAGTTATAATTGCATACTTTCATATTAAAATTCTTAACTAGTGTACATTTATTATTTTAATTACTATAACATTTACCTAAATCACATCTAAATACGTTTATATAAACTTAATTTTTGTTTTAAAACACGAGAAAATTAAACTACTGTAATCTTTTATTATGTTAAATATGGGAATAAACTGGAATGGAATAGCTGTAATTATCCTAAACTAGTCATTTTAATGTTTGTTTACGATTCTTCTCACGATGCATTCTCGCTGGGTAAATCGAAACAACCTCCTAACGCTTTCGTTACTTTCTCGATAATCGAATGGATCGAAAACATTGCCGTTTTCATTAATTTCTCGATAGCGAAACGGATCGAAATAACTTCCGTCTGAGATACGTTTCTACTATCGAAAACACTTCGAAAAACCTTTTGAAAACGCATGTCGAGAACGAGATTTCTGCTACCACAAACTGAGCGACAGGTAATACTTATACGATACTTTTTCGTAACCCGTTCTCAATAGTTTTGTAAGTGAAAGCGTTGCTAAAATAACTAAAACAGATGCATTCTCGGGTACGTTGGTCGGGTGGGCATGTACGAAGTTCACAAAGTTGTAAGCCAAGGCTTTTTTCTTGTAAATGGTTAAAAATTATTGTTATTAATGCTAATTACAATAAAGGTAGTCTAATGACTTTTCTTTTATATATAAATTATTTTAAATAAATTCACTTTTGTTATAAAAAATTTTAAGTTTCGTGTACTGCGATTTTCATGAAATTTTTTATACAATTAGCTTTCGGTAACCACCATGTTTTAGGCTAAAAAAATTTTACTATTTTCGGGTAGGTGGACCAGGGACCGGTCTATTCGAAAAAATCTTATTATAGTCCGATTTGCTTAAAATTTAGTACGTAAGTAGCTTTCTAGCATATATTAGCATATATGACCCATTTTTCCGGGAAGTGGTCCAGGGACCGATCTATTCGAAAAAATCGAATTTACGGTCCGATTTGCTTAAAATTCGGTGCGCAGATAGCTTTTTAGCATGTATTAGCATACGTGATCAATTTTTTCCGAGAAGTGGACCAGGGACCGATCTATTCCAAAAAATCGCATTTATGGTTCGATTTGCTTAAAATTTGGTACGTAAGTAGTTTTTTAGCATATATTAGGATATATGGTCCATTTTTTCCGAGGAGTGGACCAGGGACTGATCTATTCGAAAAAATCGTATTTACGGTCCGATTTGCTTAAAGTTCGGTACGTAGGTAGCTTTTTAGCATATATTAGCATATATGATCCATTTTGTCAGAGAAGTGGACCAGGGACCGATCTGTTCGAAGAAATCTTATTTATGACCCGATTTGCTTAAAATTCAGTACATAGGTAGCTTTTTGCCTGGATAAGCTTATAGATTCCTATTTACCAATCTTCATGCAATTTCGAATATAAATAGCTTTAAGCAACGACCATATCAAGGGGCGAATTCGTCACTAGGCAAGATTTTTTTGC
>NW_016159851.1:0-9904 GCF_001687245.7 Rhagoletis zephyria | reverse complement strand
ATCTGTTATTAGAAAAAGAGATTAGCCATGCAAAATTATAATTAAAAATGTCTCAGATTAAACCGATAACTTTTTGGTGTCCAACCTAGTTTTATCGATTATACTTGCGAAGACGAGGCGGAATGTCAAATGTTAAAGTAAACAAAAATTGACGCTAGTAAGGACAATAGGTTTGTAAAGGTGTTTTTAATAAAATATTCATCTAAAATATATTTATATAGCATAATATGTGTTGCAGAAAAAAGTGACCACGGTGGCACAGAGAAGAAGTTTAACTTTTCCTCGAGTTGTGTGAATAACAAGCACAACCAATTTGATACCTAACGAGCTTTGATTGAGATTATATTTATATGTAAACGTACTTTTATGCTTTGCCGTTCGCATATGCTTACACATCAAATTTCTTGAGTACCCAGTAGCAAAAGGTAATAGCTAGGAAATGAATCTCAATAGCAAAAGTGAGAGCCTAACTACTGAATTCTTTGATGAATTTTAACACGGCCGATGTCCTACGAAATTCATACCTTACAAAACTGCAAACCTGGGAATATCAGTTTATCAGTTGTTTACATCTCTGATTCGCGTATGCAGGAATATGAATTGATCAGTTGAGCATCTTCCTAGTAAGTTTAGAAATGAGCAACTCGCGTATGCAGGGATATGAATCGATCAGTTGACCGTCTTCCTAGGAAGTTTAGAAATTAGCAGCTCGCATATGCAGGGATATGATATCATCAGTTGAGCGCTACATTATTTCATATGAATTTAGTATTAAAATTTCTTGAAAAGGACAAGAACAAAAAATATTTTCCTCTTACAACGAAATTACCTTGTTCCCTGCCCCGCGACCTATTACTAACTCGCTTACTTTTTTCAGAAGTAAAAGTTTTTGCTGGAGGGTACCTAGTACTCACGCCTTTTTTTATAAGCTTTTATTTAACTTGGTCATCCCGCGCAAATCGCGGAAATTTCCAATCGATTTTAAACTGACTTCCCGACAAGTTAGAGTCTTGAAATTTTCAGCATAGTTCCAATCACGATGACAATGCCATTTAATGTATAAATTAATTCCCCATATGGTCCAGGGGTCTTGATTCAAAGGCGGTCCAAAAATAGTACGATTTATGGCTAACAGAGCGTAATTTGCCAAAGAACGTAAAACCACTATAAAATGGTTAAACCTGCCGGCGATAGTGTGCAAAGCTATTTGTGGCAAATCCTAAATATCAACCTAGTCTTGATATGAACCTCGTTCTAGGGATTAGAAGACTCCAGATGTCGCCCCTCCAGAAGCAGTTAAATATTGCGCCTAAATATATGCCATGCTACACCGCAAATGGACGACACGCCATTTCTTTAAATAAAATTAACTGCTGTTATATGTACATATGTATGTTTATACAAAACGTAAGCAAACAACATTTTGCTTGCCAAATCTTCTGTTCTCTTTCATCGCAAGTTGAATTATTTTAATATCAATCGCAAAATTTTTTAAATAAAATAAAATAACACTTTTTAATATACAACGCTTTTATAAATGGACTAAAAATTACAAAATAAAATAATGTAAAAAATATATTTTTTAAAAACAAGCTTTTATTTAACCTGTACAATCAAAGGAATAACATGAAGTAGTGTAAAAAAAGATTTTTTAGCAAGAAAGTTTTGTCAAAACTGCACTAAAATGAATAAAATAAAATAAGTTAAGGTCTCGTTAAAGTTACTAAAAGCCATTTAGTGAAAGGAGTTATTCAAACTCGAATGAAAATTACTAACAATTTGTACTAATTTACTTCGTTTTTAAAAAAGCTTGTCGGCGAATTCAGCGTACATGCATAATTGGTTAGGTATGTATGTATATGTATGTATGCAGATATTTAAATGCCGGTTTTCTATTCGCGCGACAAGCTTTTTTAAAAACGAAGTAAATTAGTACAAATTGTTAGTAATTTTCATTAGAGTTTGTGTTGTTGGCCGCTGTAGCCAAAAGGTTATATACAGAGGTGGGCACTACCACAAACAAGCGTGAGCTAAAAGTGAGAATGTGTTAGTGTGCCTAATTCATTTTGCACACGGTGGAGATAATACATTCTTGCATTTTGCATGCTGTCGTATTCTCATCGCTGCGCTCTCACTTGTATACGTACACGCGGCGCTTACGCTCTTTTAGCACCTGCTCTCTGCCCATGCCTGCTTATCAGTGTTGCCAGAACTTTTTGGACGAACCGGCTAAATTGGCAAATAAAACCGGCTAAAAACGGCTAAAATGTTTCAACTAAATTTCACATGTTTTATTTAAATAAATCACGAGTAAAAAGACTATTTCTTGGAGAGAAGTTACAAATTCGAGCCGGAAAAAATTTTGCCAGCAAGAATTTCCAATTAGGAAAAACATATGATTGTGGCACATGGTTGGATTTTTTGTCGACGATAATTTGAATAAACAAGTTCGTTAAATTTAAAAATTTACAAACATGAGCGATTTTAAAATGAAAAATGTAAGTTATACTTGTTTACTTAATTCATTTAGTTAATTCCAATGATTTGAAAGGTACTCGGCAAAAAAAACTGTATTCTTAATTGGATTGCAATCTCAACCAGAGTCGATATAGTAAACCCGCCAAAGAAATTGAAACGTATGTTGAAGAAGGTCGGACTGACAAGATATATACACGTAGATCCTCTTTTTTGCCCCTCTGAAAGAATTTTAAAAATTCTATACAAATTTCTTTTGTTTGAAATGCAGCTGTGGACACTAGCTGGCAGAAAAACTTGCAAATTTGCGTTCGTACAGAAATTGCAGGTTTCTCTACATGAGAGAGAGTTTGGGAGCATTTTTCTTACTATCTGATATTTTGAGTGATAGTTCTCCCTGGATTTTCGACGAACAATCCTATTGTCTTCCCTACAAGGCCTTTTCAGACTGACCGATTCTCAATACACTGTTTGTTGGCACTATATCGAAACACAAACGCATCTTAAGTGTCTTAACAATGAACCAATTTCTTATTTTCTAAGTTGGCGAATAAAACTTCACACTTAAAATTAAGACATTTATAACAAACATTTTATGAAGAAAATCCCTTCTTCGTTTGAAATAAAAATAAGCGAAATCGGCCCAATTTCATACAACCCTGCCTGACATGAAAATTTTCTCCACGATAAGGCTAATAGCCATTTCTAACAGATTTTTAGTCGCTTAGTCAAAAATGGAAACATATATACATATTTGAAATTTAAGAAAACAAGGCAAATAGCAAAACCGGATAAAAACGGCTAATTTTTTTCTGCAAAACGGCTAACAAATCGGCTGCCGGCTAAATCGAAATTTCTCCGGCTGTTTGCTATCGCAACCGGCTAAATCTAGCCGGAAAAGGGCTAAAATGGCAACACTGCTGCTTATGTACAACTTTCTACAAGGAACGCGATGAATTGCCAAATTAAATGTGAAATGTCGTTTCTGAGCACTTGGTAAAACACCTGAAATCTGTGTCAGATTATTTTTCGGATGGTAGTAGTCAGGCCCGTAGCCGGGTTTTTTTTTCGGTGGGGTTCTAGGAAATTTTTTTTTTAGTTTCACTTTTATTTCAACATATTTTGAATAAAAGAAAAATACTGATAAAAATAAAATACGTATTTCACACAAACAACAAAAAATATAATCGATAATCGATCAGGCTATTGCCTGAAAATTTTGAAATGCGCTTAGTGCCATTGTGCTACTATAATAGCACGGCCGAGTAATCATAGTAAACTTATGTACAGTAATTTTTTTTTAGTTTATTAGTCGAACAAATTATAGCCGCACCAAATTTTCACAAGTTTTAAAATATTATTTTGCTGTTATTTAATTTTGGTTAGTTTTTTTATATTTCATTCTTTAAAAACATCCGTATAAGTACATGTTTAAAGGCAGTGTCACACGATTGGGTATTTGCCAAAATTTGGTGCAAATCGTATCCCAATTGTGTGAACACCCATAGGAGGAAAAAGAAGAAAAACATGCTACTCATACAGCACTTGCGAAGAAAGCAACTATTGCTGTTTGCATTACTGGAAAGAAGCGCAACTCAAAGATCAATGTGGAAGTTGGTAATTTAAACTATTATAAATAAGTTTGTGGCCTTTATCCAATAACATTTTCTTATTTATACCACTTTTTCAAGACCCACTTCCGTATAACGCGTGCAAGTTTTGACATACTCTGTGACTTCCTTAACAATTTGAAAAAAGACACAAATTGGCAAACCGCCATTTCGTTACAAAAGCGCATTGCAATTGCTTTATTTACGCTTGGTTCATCTGGGGAGTACAGAGTAGTTTCCGAACTATTTGGTGTTGGAAAATCAACTGTGTGCTCAATTCTATTGGAGTTTTGTGAGGAGGTCTGGGAAGCTATGTCAACTCAATACATAAAAAAGTTACCACCGACTCCTGAAACGCTGGCTGAATGCGTAAATGGCTTCCACTGTCTTGGCTTGCCTCAATGCTTAGGAGCGATAGGTTTGAGAATTTAGCCACTATACAAAAATGATTTATATATCCATACATATATGTACACTACTCAGTAGAACTGGGGAGCATCGTACGATTGCTCGGTGAGTACTCCCTTGGGAGCATACGAATACTCCCCATTGCTCCCTATGCTTCTGTGTATAAGCATGTAATTTTGTATACTCCCTAGGAGGGGGAGTAATCCCTTTTACCTCCTAAACGAGCGATCGGGGAGCACACACAGAAATATCATCCCACAAACCTCCTAAGGGAGCAATACGGGAGTACTCCCATAAAATCCTCCCCTATCCATCCCAAAAAGACAACAAGGGAGTGCACATAGAAAAACATCCCACATTCCTCCCGAACGATCAATAAGGGAGTGCTCCCATGAGAGGCATCCCGAAAGCCTCATGTACGAGTAATAAAGGAGCTCTTCATTCCCTCACATATTAGCTAAAAGATTTTGCTATTTACGCAATCCATTTATTTAATTTTTTAATCTCATGCATGTATACAATATCAAAAGATCTTAACAGATACCTATAAGTACGAGATCAGACAAAACATACATAAATAATACTTATTACATTTTTGATTAATATTGGAATTCTAATGCGGGTAAATGCATTCATAGTAAAACAGAACGATAATAAAACGATGAGATAACTACATGATTTCCTGGTGTCAGGGATGCTTTTGTGTTCAGGAGCTCACGCAAATAGGGACAGTGTATACAACTTTCTGGTTTTAACCTCGATCAATGCGAAGGTTACTTTGCCCATCTGATAGCTATGTCCGCCAGTAAAAGCTCTGGACCGGCATTATATGAACGTTAAAACCAGGTGGTCATACGTAAATGCTGATACTAATTTGCTAATCTGAAAAGTATTTAGCGGTAAGAACACAACATTTAATCAATTTAAACAGAAGTTGCAATACATACCGACGGACCTTCATTTAACTGTGTGCTATCGACATTCAATTATTGCATCCTCCTTTTATTGTTTCTATATGAAATATTTTCTGTAGTTTTCCTTATGATAAATTTTTCCAATAATACGCAATTTCTTTTGAACGAGGTGCTTATAGCTCCCCTATCAATAAAAAGGAATACTCCTGGATTACTCTCTTAGGAGACATCGCTTTTTGCTCGTAAGCGAGTAATAACGGAGTACAAAACCAACAAATTTCAGTTATCGCTCCGTAAGCATACCTCAGGGAGTATTCTTTTATTGCTCACTTGGGAGATCTCCCGTTTGGCTCCTAAACGAGTAATAAAGGAGTACAAAATCGACAAAAATCGTTTATTGCTCCAAAATCATGGCTCTGGGAGTATTCTTTTGTTGCTCACTTAGGAGATCTTCGATTTGACTCCTAAGCGAGTTATAAAGGAGGTCAGAACCAATAAACCTCCCCTATTGCTCCGAAATCAGGCCAAAATGAGTACTCCTTTATTCCTCTCATTGGGAGATCTCCCTTCAAATTCTAGTGGGTATGTACCCAGTAGAACTTGGGAGGATCGTACGATTGCTTGGTGAGTACTCCCTTGTGAGTATACGAATACTCCCCATTGCTCCCTATGCTTCTGTGTATAAGCATGCAATTTTGTATACTCCCTTTAACATTGGATGTCCTAGGAGGGGGAGTAATCCCTTTTACCTCCTAAACAAGCAATCGGGGAGCACACACAGAATTATCATCCCACAAACCTCCTAATGGAGCAATACGGGAGTACTCCCTTAGTTACCTCCCAGAAACCTCCCAAAAAGACAACAAGGGAGTGCACATAGAAAACATCCCACATTCCTCCCTAACGAGTAGTAAGGGAGTACTCCCATAAGAGTCATCCCGGAAGGCTCCTGTACGAGTAATAAAAGAACGTCTCTATACTCCCGAATTCCTCCTCATGGAGTAATGGAAGACTACTCCCACATTGCTCCATAACGAGTATTTTACATAAGCTAAAAAGATTTTGCTTTTTACGCAATTCATTTATTTAATTTTTTAATCATATATATATATACATACTTAAGCACATAAATACAAGATTAAACTGATTATTACAAAAACAGAAAAAAACATAAATAATTATTATTACAATATTAACTAAAATTAGAAAACGGATATCGAACAGTAATGACAAACTCAAACATTATACATACATACATATATACTTTTATACAATCCACAAGATAAGTGTGGCGAGGATGATTTCCTGGAAAAGTTATTTAACTTGTATTCACCCGGGAGTGGCCCAAACTATTCACGCCTTGAAAAATTTCCGGCTGTACCCAGTAAGTTTTCTGGGCGGGGCAAGATTGCAACGCTAGAACGTAGACGCCTTAATTGCTGGCCCCGTAATCTGAAATATATTTTGAGTTAAATAATACAATCATTTATAAGTTTAAACAAATGCTATCATACATACCAGCGGCTCTAAAGATTTGCTCTCCAATTAATTTCATTGTTTCCTGATTTAAATTTTTCAATAAGAAATACATATGTATATAAGTATGAATGTACACATCACTTATCTGTTTTGCTTTCTTCATACATTTTCCAAAAACACAAAATTATGTTGAAGAAGGTGCGTATAGCTCTCCTATCAATTAAAAAGAATACTCCTGGATTGCTCGCTTAGGAGACATCGATTTTTGCTCCTAAGCGAGTAATAACGGAGTACAAAACCAACAAATCTCGCTTATACCTCCGAAATCATGTATCCCGGAGGATACTTTTATTGCTCACTTGGGAGATCTCCCATTATACTCCTAAGTGAGTAATACAGGAGTGCAAAACCGACTAATCCCGCTTATTGCTCCCAAATCATGCCTCAGGGAGCATTCTTTAATTGCTAGCTTAGGAGATGTCCCTATTGACTCCTAAACGAGTAATAAGGGAGTAAAAAGTCCACAAATCTCTCTTATTGATCCGAAATCAGGCCAAGGGGAGTACTCTTTTATTCCTCACTTAGGGAGATCTCCATTCAAGTTCTAGTGGGTAATTACATACATACATTCATATATTTTTAGATGGATGTCATATTTAAGTTAAACCGAATCCAACCGACGCAACGGATTATTTTAACTACAAAGGATGGCACTCCATCGTTCTTTTAGCTCTAGTAGATTACAGGTGAAAAAGAGTAACATGCAAATTTTTTTCATTAATAGGCAAACATACTTACTTATGTTTATTATATTCTCGTGTGCACATATATACACTATATGTAAACATTGGGTCCTCAGGGCGATGCGAGTCATTGCAGATATACAATGCATCGATACTCAAAAGAGTTTTGACGGAGAATGAATTGTTGAAGAACCCAAAGAAGGAAATAGGTGGTGTGCAAATGCCAGTATGCATTCTAGGAAATTCTGCATTCCGATTTTCCAGCTCTTTAATGAAGCCATACCTGTTTAGCATGGCCTTAACTGAAACCCAAAAGCTGTTCAACTATAAGTTGTCGAAATGCAGAAGAGTAGTAGAGAATGCCTTTGGACATTTAAAAGCGCGTTTCCGACGAATCGGCAAAGGTATAGATAACCGATAGGAAACGCACCGGTTATTGTTAGAGCCTGCTGCGTTCTTCGTAACTGTTTGAACGAAATAAATGATTTCATTAATGAGATTTGGATGACGAGATTGCAAGAAGTAAATATAAATCGAGAAAATCCTACAGATTCTGTTGTAGTTGGTGACAATGAACCCTCTGCTGAAGTAATAAGAAACGCTTTGTGTAATTATTTTAGTGAGTATACAATGTTATTTTTAATCTTTAAAAAAAAAGAGATTATAGCATTTTTTAGCTCTTCATTGGCTTTTGAAATCGTTTGAAAAGATGCAGCCTCTTCTTTTTCAATATTTATAAGCTCCTTTTCATTTTGGTCACTATTTTTTAAATGCTGGGTTATCTCTGAAGAGAGCTCATCAAACTTTTGCAAAATTTTTGTTTGGAACTGACCCATTTCTTTTTTTTTTTCTTAGGTTCCATCGCTGAGGCTGAGGTGGTTGGAGGGGATGACGGGGAAGCAAGCGGCGGGGACGGTGATGGCAGCGGCGTGATTTGAAGTGTGGGAGGGTAGAGGTGATGGCAGCGGAGTTAACAGCGGTGACAATTGAGACGGCTGTGATCCAACGGAGACTTCTGTTTAAAATAGAAAAACAACTTTATTAGTTTTTATAATAAACGAATTAACATTGAATAAATGTTGACAATAAAATTAAATAAATTTTGTGGCATTTGAGCTACTTAAATTATGGCATTGCACATACAGTGGCACAAAGCTGCATAGTGCACCCTAAAGTAAATTTGTAAATTCGAATAATAGGGGTATTCACGATCCGGTGCATACTGTCTAGCATGGTGCATAGATAGCATAAATAGCATGATTGGCTACTTTTGTTGTTGTTTGAACACATGACACAACAACAAAATTATACAATCATGCTATTTTTGCCATCTATACACCGTATGCACTGGATCGTGAATACCCCTAATATAAATGTTTTCCTTGTTGCAAGATTTAGGCTGTGAGCCNTGGCATTTGAGCTACTTAAATTATGGCATTGCACATACAGTGGCACAAAGCTGCATAGTGCACCCTAAAGTAAATTTGTAAATTCGAATAATAGGGGTATTCACGATCCGGTGCATACTGTCTAGCATGGTGCATAGATAGCATAAATAGCATGATTGGCTACTTTTGTTGTTGTTTGAACACATGACACAACAACAAAATTATACAATCATGCTATTTTTGCCATCTATACACCGTATGCACTGGATCGTGAATACCCCTAATATAAATGTTTTCCTTGTTGCAAGATTTAGGCTGTGAGCCACTGTAAATATATAACCACGTACCCTAGCGATAGTAGCACTTTAAAGTTATTGGCGCATATTCGTAGTCATATTAAGTACTCAACTAAGTCGAAACTATTCTAAGTCTCAACTAAAGCTATTCATTTTCGACATTATTAGTTTCGACTTTTCTGGCTAAGTACCAACTTAAAATTTAGTTTCGGCTGCGGCTGCAACTAAGTCGTAACTAGGAAGAAGTATTTTATCAAATTAAGGGAAAACAGACGAAATATGTAAAAATTAAGTTGGTAGAGGGTGATTTTGATAATATTGAATAATATCCAATTAAAATTTACAAAGATCGATCCATTTTAATCGGAAGATGAAATTAAATGCGTATTACAATTCGAATAAAGCTACATCACAATTTTATAATTGGAATAATTTAGATAAATTCTCAAATAATAAATCAGTTTCACGCTAGTTCTTTTAAAGTAAATTTGTGCATAACATTTAGATATCTACTATTTGTATGTTTCACAGCATGCTTTCGATAAACATCGACTTCACATCACTGCGGTTGTTCTGGCTATTTCACACAAT
>NW_016159850.1:53400-75556 GCF_001687245.7 Rhagoletis zephyria | reverse complement strand
TCTTAATTATAGGTTGGAACGTGTGGTTGCTGATCTCGCGTAGACAAACACAAAAAGTATTTTTTAAACAAACTTAAACAGAAGCTTGTTTGATTGAGCACAGAGTGGTTTTGTCTAAAAGTTTTATAGAGAATGAGTTAAGCCCAACGAAAACTTTCCAAAGAGCTCCACCCTGTAAATAGCAGTAACAAATTTATACAAATGTACCAGTCGCGTAGTTTGGCTTGATTCAAAGCGAACATTTGAATGCACGCTTACATGTTGCGCCTGTAGCTGAGTGCGCAGAAATACCTTCTACAATTGGTTGCTGCCAAGAGTGTCGATGTTCAAATCTCATTAAGCGGAACATATAATTTAAAATTTTTATTTTCGGTTTTTCTTAATTATGAAAAAGCATCTGTGAAGTGCACAACAAAATCGTGTTCAAACGAAAAAATCTCCAAAAATAAATCCGTTCAAATTAAACAAAAGCTTGTTTGGCGCAAAATCATATGTGTTTTGGTTTAAATCAAAGACGATATGGTTTATTTTTTTTTCAGACCCCCAGTTTGATCCTAATCACATTGTCTTCCATGTCCCTGTGTTCCGGCACTCATACCAGGAGTTAACTACCCCTGACTGACTTTGGAGCTTTTAGAGCTGCCTGGCTGTGCCAAAAGAGTTTACGGAAATTTGAAATTCGTTCCAAAATATATCAAAATTTTTGAAATTTTCGGGAACTAGAAATTCAAACAACTTTTGCACAATGGTGTTTCGTTGGCCAATGAAGGATCTTTCTGAAATGCTCTTTTTGACATAAATCTTTGTCATGCATATTGTCACCCTTCATTAATCGAACTAGACTCAATCGATTAGTTTATTTAGAGGTCTTATCATACAATCACAGGAAGTACACTATAAATATACATTTTAGCTTTTAAACGTTTTTAGATAATAAAAAAACTTTAGGCTGTCTACAGAAATTGTAAATTAGACCACCCGCATTCAGATTTGTACAAAAGTCACCTACTCAATTGATTCGCCACACTTTCCAAAAAGAAATACAGAAGCTCGTCAAAAGATTGGTACCACTCTCAAAAAGAAGTTACAATAGATAAGAAAAGAATGCTTTTACCTGCATTTTTGATTAAATTTCAAGCAATTTTCGAAAATGTTTATAAATAAGACAAGTTCTTCTTCTCCGTTGTAAAGACGCTGTCCGGCTGCGGGAATTTGAATGAGCTTACTTTAGTTTACAGGGCACTTCTGGCAACTGTCTTTCAAATCACCACAGTTTTGCGAAAGACAAAAGTCTTTTGTAAGACGGTTGTCAATTCTGGCAACTATGTTGCAAGCTTTTTATTGTCTTTCGAAAGATCTGCTAACGTCTTAGCATTATGCTGTTCGCCTTTAAGCAATAAGTTTTTAAAAGAATTAATCAAATAGAAAAAAAAAATTCTTTTTAAAATAATAAAAACTGATAAATAAAAGAAAATTTAATTAGAAGAATAAAATATAAATATTTTTAAAATTAATTGAAACTGAAAACACAAATATTTTTTTATTTTTGAAACTATAAAATCTAAAAACTAAAAGAAAATGAAGTAGAAAAAATAAAACCGAAAAAAAGAAGAAAATAGTCCTTAAAAATTAAATGAAATATGTTTATATTTAAAATATGTTTATATTTAAAACAAAATTTAAAAATTAAAAGAAAATTACATATAAAAAAGACTAACAAATAATATTAAAACAATTAAATAACATCTCCAATAATTAAATGAAAAAAAAATATTTTTCTTTTTAAATCAATAAAATGTAAAAAAAGAAAACTGAATTGAAAAAACGAAACATATTTCATAAAGAAATATAAATTAATTAAATACATTTCTAAAAATTTAATGAAATTAAGAAATACTGTTATTTTTAAAACAATAAGATCCTAAAACAAATAAAAAATTTTAATAAATAAGTTCCTAAAAAATAAATGAAGTGAAAAAATGTGCAAACTTTTCTTTTCAAAACAATGAAAACTAGTAAATAAAGGAAAATTTAATGAAATGAAAGAAAAAAACTAAATTAAAATTAAAATTTAAAATAATTTTTTTATTTAAACGATAAAAACCAATAATTAAAAGAAAAGTAAAAAATAACAATTTTGTATTAAATATATAAAATAATATTAAAAAAAAATATTTTTCGTTTTAAAATAATAAAATCCAAAACCAGAAAACATATTTATTTAAAAAATAGAAAAAATAAAATAAAATACGTTTCTAAAAGCTATTCTATTCTTATTAAAACAATAAAATCTTGCAAAAAAAACTTTAAACAAAAAAGTTTCTAAAAATTAAATTTAATTAAAAAAATTTGTATTTTTCATTTTAAGACAGTGAAATCTAAAAATAAAAAGAAAATTCAATTAAGGAAAGAAAAACCTGCATTTAAAGCAATCGATCAATCTTGAAAGTAGGTCTTTGAGGCTTTCTTTCCACGTGTTTACAATTTGTTGGCGTTATACTGTAATAAATTACATATCGATGGCTGAGTGGAAGATCGACCTATCTCGGCAGCCAGTTCGAAAACGCTCTATCTCAAAAAACTTTTCAAGAACGCCCTATTTCAGAATTTAATTGAAAAACACCCTATCTCAAAATTCGGTTCAAAAACGCCCTATCTCACTTCAAAATATATTGAAAATATGCTGATATAGGGCGTTTTTGAATCGGCAGCTGAGATAGGGCGTTTTTGAAACGANTTCTGAAATAGGGCGTTCTTGAAAAGTTTTTTGAGATAGAGCGTTTTCGAACTGGCTGCCGAGATAGGTCGATCTTCCACTCAGCCATCGATATAAGCTGCCCCCTCCCTTCGCAAGTGTTGTCCAGTAGCTTTGTTGTAAATCGGTAGCCAGCTATTTCGTTGGCTTCTTGTTGTCCATTCTAATCAAATCATTGTAAATACAGAAATCTATTGTTCAATGAAAAACTACTGTATTGAACGATTTACTTTTATCTTTGAAAAAATCGAAATCGAACGCACGTGAAACAATGAAAAAGCTCTCAAAATTCCGCCAGCATACAAGCGCCAAGACTCATTAATCATTCGCAACAGACAGCAAATCCGTATCCGCTTCTAATTAGCTGTGACAAAATTCCAATTAAATCGAGAAGAAAAGTATGAGTCAAAAAGGTAAATGCGTAACAAAGCGCCTGGTTAACGGTCGCTGTTTCGCTCATAGAAAAGGGCTTTGACAAATCACAAATCTCTTTTCTTTTTAACTTCACAAGTAATCAAAATTCCAGTGTATCATAGCAGCGATCGCAATGAAAGTAAGAAAAAAAAACAAAATAGTAAAGAAAGTATGAATTGTGCATTAAAAAGAAATGCGGGAAAAACATTTTACCACAACACTGAGACAAAAGTTATTAGAAATATAAGAAAAACAGCGTAACAAACGTAATGAGGAATGACAACAACGAGAGCCAAAAAGCCAACGCCAAACCAATTTGACCAATAACACGAAATTTATGCGTTTACTTGAGCTAATTGTCTGTTGCACTATTTGGAGTACAAACATGGCTACACAGATCTATATCATACTATATTCACATTAGAGTGTCTTACGGGCTGTCGAAAAAAATTATATAATTTTGCTGGGAGCAAAAATGTACTACACTAGGCGTCAAACGAAAGTACACGCCTTGTTTTATATATTGACAACTATTTTCATGAACATGAATTATTTATGAAAATATAGTTCATTCTACTATATAATATGCCCCATGTGAATCAAAGTTTCACACTTTATATACAGTTTTCAAAAATTCTAAAAATTTTCATACAAATTTTAAAATTTTTATTCAGAATTTCCAGAAAGCTCTCGAGTATGCAGCTTTGTAGCCCATTAAATTCTAGTTTAAACTGGCTAGAAATTCGCGTTGATTTTTGGGATTTTTTTTTTGAGATTGCTTTTGCGTTATTTTATACATATAAAAAATGCAATTTACGAAAACTTGCGTTGATTTTTTGAAATAATTTGTGCAAAAAATTTGTCATGAAAATAATTGTGAATATTATATTAGAACATGGTGAACACTTCCATTTGTCGCCTAGTGTATATTTTATTTCCGCTATCAAAATCGCCTTTGCAAACAAATTTCAGCGGGTGGCTGACATTCGATTTCGGACAACGCATCCGCAAAGAACTGAAGTTAGCGCACGGTGACAGCTTACAACTTCTGTGGTGAAGGTTAAATGGCGTTAGCTGGTGAAAGGCTAGAACATTTGTCTAGTCTCCTTTTTCTTCCTTGTCTTCGCCCTGATTCATTGTCGGTTTACTTATGTGCCTAAACGTGGATTCGGGCATCGGTAGACCTTTACGCGAGCTTGCCGAATGTATGTGGCTCTTGCTTTAAATCGAGGTGTTATCCGTAGAAGGGATCGCTGTAGGTCTTCTTGAAGCCAGTCGAGGTTTTAGCCAGGAAGCTTAATTTCCGCCGTTTTGCTAGGAGAGCTTTTCTTATTGTCACTGGTAATCCCTTATCCAAATTTGTCGGTGTTTGGTGTCTTGCATCTTTCTTTCTGTCGCTCATCAACTGCCTACTTAAAGTTACACCCTTCACCGAGGATATTTGTTTCCACCCTCGTTCTTTACTAAACAAGGCTTTTTACTGATGGCTTTAAAGCATGTATCCCACTTTAGAGCAGTTTTCTCGTTTACCGTGAGTGGGTTACGAGGGATGCAGCCCAGCTTTTTGAAGACCATTCGAACCTTTTGAAGCAGCAGAGAAGCACAAATGGAGTTTATTTACATCCGTTGCTCAGTGGAAGTGACCCTTTGTGCTGGCCCAAAGTTCATAGACTCGCGTGGCCAATAAAAAAGAACACAAGTTCCGAAAGTATTCAACTCCGAGCCCGCCGGTGCTATCCGAGAATGGAAAGAGCAAATGGGGGAAGTCCTGATTTTATTTGGCATTTCGAAAGCGGGACCATTGGCATAGAAAAGAAGCAACTACTTCATCGCCAAAGAAGAAGGACGCCAGATTTTCTACTAAAAATGTTGACCTAGCGACGGTATTCTATGAGCTACTTGTAACTCAGCTGATTTTAGGGAACTAGACTGTCTGCAATATGATCACTAGTTGGGATTTTTTGTATCCAGGTATTTAGTGTCTCGCGTTTCTTCTGAAGATGGTCTAACCTCCGGAAAGTTGAAGTAATGAAATGTAGAACTCTCGTAGTCTATGTGATTCTCAATGAGACAAATTCAGCACTTTCCTTTTCATGTGCTTCGTTGGCAAGCTTTAGAGACCTTTAGAGAGCTTTAGAGGTGTCCAGACAAACCGGAAGGAAATGGTCAAAAGTGGCAAGTGTCGAGGCCGCAGCAAGTTATACCTTACCTTCATGAGGGACCAAAGGTTGTTCCAGCGTCCACTGATAGTGTAGTCTCTATCAAACTGTATAGGTGTAACTGACGTGTCCTTCCCCGGAAAGATATGGATGGTCACACTTATCCCTACCAATTCGTGAACTTTGTAATTTCTTTCAATAACCCTTTATCCAGTGCCCTTTATTAGTAGAAGTCTATAATGCTAAGTCATCTAGTTTGATATCTGTAACACTTCCAATTTATTTAAACTGCAGTGGTCGGGGAGTTGAAAAGAGGTATCTAGCCTCAAAATCGCTTTTCTTCCTACGATTCACTTCAGGACGAAAACCAGATTTTTTTTTTCGTGTGGAGTATGAAGCACCCTAATATCTATAGCTGAGAACGCCCACAAAATGCGCACGTGGTGTAGTGTCAGCTGGTGAGTATGTGAATGTGTGCTGATATGCATGGATGTGCATCTCTAGGGCACTCGAGAAATGCCATTTGACAGTCGAAAAAAGGCTTATGATACATTAGGGCATTATCATACGTACATACCTACAACGCGCAGCCGCCATTGCTCCATATGTTGCACCATGGTCCATGAAGCGAGCGTAAGCGCTGCATTTCGGCGCGTAAACATAAATGTTATCTTGAAAATTTATTGTGTAATCGCATCGATATGACGACACCTACGAAAAGCAGACAGCCAGCAGCCATGCAGCTACGCAGCCACGCACGCACTTAAGAGCTGAGGCCACACTCAAAAGGCATAAAGGGTCGGGAGGCGCAGCGCGGTGTAATAGTTATTAGTGGCATTAACTGAAAGAGGTTGGCCGCAGGAAGCGCATTAGTGGCTGCTGTTTGAGCACACATTTGGAGCCAACAACAAACGTTGTGCTGTGGAAATTTCTTATCGCTTGCGCGCTCAGATGCCACACTCGAGATATGCGCGCGCGCTTTCCGCGTATTTCATGTATGTATGTGATTATAATATTTATGTATGTATGTATGTATGAGCGTTGCTGCTGCTGTTGTGACACATTCGTTCGCTTCGCGGATGGTGCGTGCAACAAAAGGTTGCAGCAATTAATCTTCGCTTCAATTGTCTGGCGTGACAAGCTTGCGTTTTGGTTGCTATTGTTGTAGATACGCTATGAATTGTGCATGGTTATGTTATACATATTCATACATATGTACATACCTAGTGAGCGGAAATTATTTAATGGCATTTTCTCTTAACTGTAACAGTTGAAGTTGTAAATAAGGCAACTGGATTTCACTACAAAAGATTGACTTTGATGCGAGATTTGTAATTTAGATTCCAATAAGGAAGTCTTGATCGTTTGTATACAAATTTGAAACTCTTAATAATAATGCACCACCGAAATCTGTTTAGATTTAAACTGTTTAGAGATTCTGGCCAGAAAGTTTATCCGTATGCCTCGCCAAGTTGGTCAGGTTTAGTAATGTATAGTGATTGGACAAGCCTTGACTAACTAGTTTATATTATTTAATTTTAATAAATTTTTTAAATATATGTAGCTCATTGTATAACAAATACCATATAAATCTCCATTTCAAACTGTGTGCAAAAATTATAAAAAATATGAAAAGTTTCAGCTAAATTTTCAATTTCTTTGTCAGATTTTTTTGCATTTTTTTTGGGAATGCAGCTTAATAGCCCATTAAATTCTAGGAAAGTTTTAAGTTGCTAAAGAATTCGTTGATTTTTAATAATTTTGTTTCTGACCGCATGACGTATCTTCCTCCATACAAAGAAATTGTTGAATATATTTTGTATGGAAAAAAAAAATGCCACTGACTAAATATTTACTAAGTAGCGTATGGAAAAAATGCTACAATACTCCGAAATAGGGCTGTGCGATTAATTGATTATTCAAAATTTTAATTAATCATAAAGTAAATAACTCAATTATTCGATTAATTGGAAATTATGATTACTCAAATGTTCAGTTACTCGAGTAATCAAGATTTTGATTAACCAAAAACAAAAATATTTGAGTAATTTGCTTTATGATTAATCAACATTATGAATAAAATGAGTAATGAACATTTCAAAGTACTCTTTACATACATACATATAAAGCAGTTGAAGTTCCTTGATACTTTGAAAAAAACGTTTCCGTTTTCAAAAATAAAAGGGAAATACATACATACATACATATTTTTTTCATATACAGAATATAAAAAAGAAAATAAGCATTTTCCAAAGCAAACTCTTTTAACGAGCAAAATTAATTTTTTTGAGTAATCATATTTCAAGTAACTCGATTAATCATCGTTTTGAGTAATCAAAATCTTGATTACTCGAGTAATTGATTAACCGAATAACTGATTAACCAACTTGCTCGAGTAATCGAATAATCGCACAGCCCTACTCCGAAAGCTTGCCTCGAAATTGTCAAAATGGTGGAGTAAATTCATGTTCCACGTCTCACCGAAAAACCTGCTCACAGAAGCATATCGAGCCTTAACCGCCAAAATAACGTAAGCGACATTTTTTTTCAAAATTTTCTATTGGATGCAGAAATATTCCTAGAGCATCTAGATGCATCTCTGCATCAAAAAGAAAATTTTGAAAATAATGTCGCTTACGTTATTTTGGCGGTTAGTGCTCGATATAATAAATGATTACTCTAAAATACTTTATGCGGGAAGAACTCTGAGTATTAACTGGTTTTCAAGTGTCAAACATATACAGTGTTTCATAACCGCCCTAAATCCAATTGGCTAGCCTCGCACATTTGCATGTGTTCTAAAAACGCGCAATTCAAATTATTTATTAGGCGCAACTTAACCTGACATATCCCTACTTTAAATTAAAACGTACGTAAACTAGCCTTTCTTAGCACTCGCTTGAGGTCGCTGACTTCGAATATAATGCCAGCTTTTCGAAATTCAAAATGGCGGATCCAATATGGAGATTAAATTTTATACTTCTTACCCTTTTACCATGTCAACTTTAACAGCTGATATCTCAATGAAAAAACTCTTTAAGATAGATAATAATGAATATGCACTTTTTTACTCTGGAGACTTAGTTTAGTGAGAGGGAAAAAATCGATTTATCGATATTCTAAAAGATGACTTTTGGCCAGCAAATAGTAGCTGACAGACAATAGTGCCCATCAAGTTGCTTGATATACTACTTAACGGTTTAGTGCCTGAAGCTTAAAGCCGGTTATTGTCCGCAACCTGATTAGACAGACTTAGAGCCATTTCAACAACATTGGAGTGGACTCTCTGCCCATGTACACATTCGCATTCGCAAAACATTCGTATCATTTGATGCGAATGAGAATGTCGAATGCGAATTTGTGATAACGAATGTGATGATAACGAATGCGAATGCAAATATTCGCAACATCCTATGTTGAGGCAAAATATGTGATTGATGCCTTGACTTCCAGCATTCCATGCATGTGGAATATGTGTACATAAATAATCATTTAATTAAGAGCTGAGAAGTTAGATAATTATTTAAATAAGTTATGAGAAATAAGCAAACATAAATAACTTTAATAAGCAGAACTACGTTAACTATGCGGAATAAGCAAAGGAAAACAAGCAAGAACCCTATTCCAATGCAAATGTTTAAATGAGTGATATAAAACAATATTAAATGACTGCTTGAAGGAAATTAAATGATATAAACCGAAATTTAATCTACGATATTTATCTACATATTTGCTTATGCATATATTATATACAAACATTGTTATATGTACTAAATAGATACTGTATACATACATGCTTCTTCATGTACAAATATATGAATACAACACTGTACGAATACCAAGCGTCTTTATTCTCTGACTGACTGATGAAAAGCGAGTAATAATTCTTGTCAGCTTCATCAATTCAATTGTCTGAATGTGTGGGCAGGTGAGCTGCATTATCGGTTCTAGCTCTGCGAAAGAGCAACTGTGGCCATCATTCAGCAAGAAAAGGGAAACGTCAGCATTATTCAGCAACGGTAGCAACAGCAACAACAGCATCTAACATACATACATGCATTGCTGTTAACAGCATTCACATGTTAATCAAAATGCACGCGCATTCATAAAATTTTCATGTTGCTCATCATCATCATTATCGGCAGAAGCAGCAGCAGCAACAGCAACAGCAACAGCAACAATGATACGCGCTGAATGAATGAATGAAGAGTGCCTGTTTGTGGGCATAGCAAGCGTGTAAAATCCAGCAACGTCAATATCATTACTGCTTATGCAGCAAAAAAAGAAACAAAAAGAGAAGCAAAAAATAAAAAAATTTGCGACCCGCTGTTGCAAAGGTGCGCTTGGTTGAGGCATGGACAAGTTGGGTGTAGAGCAAAAGCAGCTTAGGAAAGGGCTTTTGGCGTTGTTTGTTTCCCTGCTCATTTGGAGAGATTAACTTTAACTGACGTAACTGGTTGATTCAGTTTTAGTTCTTTTCGCCAAAGTTTGAATAGTAGTTAGGCAAATGTTGAGCCCTAGCCTTTAGACAGAAAGTTGTAAAAGGTTTTCGCCCAGTTTTAGTCAGGTCAGTCTGTATATCTGATCACCGGCATCTAGCCGGTTCAAGGAACTGCTTAGTAATCGCTCATTGGATTATTCCAAGGGGACAACCCAGTGCTACCAATCATCCAAAATGGCTCCTCTCTTCGCTATCTCATCTGCCTTCTCATTGCTCTCTATGTTCCTATGTCCGAAAACCCAGATAAGAGGGACAGTAGTTGACTGAAGCGCAGCGCAATATTTATAACTTGACATTCCCTAACGAGCTTGGATTTGGTAACCGGCGACGGTATTTCCAATACCGCCGCCTGACTGTCAGAATACTTTTGTATCCGACTTATTTGCTTAGGATTTGATAGCCTTCTATGATTCCTAGAATTTCCGATTGCAGGATGCTGTAGCATTTTGCAATCGTAGAGACAGAGCAACACGGAGTTCTTCTTTGTAGACTCCCGCTTCCACAACGCAATCCATCCTGGATCCGTCGGTGTATAGACAGATCGCCTCTCGATCGACCACTGGACCTCTTCTCCAGTTCCTTTTGGATGGGAATAACACTTGCACGTTACAGTTGAAGTCCAAATTGCCTACCATATAGTCCGTTGTCCTACTTAATTGCATTTGATTTATTATCAACCCTTGTCTGAGGTGTCTAGTCCCCCAAATACCTGACTCCGATTTCTATCCACTTCCTTCAGTTGTAGATCAATAAGGATTAGATTGAGGATAGCATTTAGCTCTTCTGCCGGCCAGGATCTTAGTGTATCTGTTACTCCTGCAATTGCTGTACTTTGTATGTATCTTAGTTGGATGACATTAAACCAAGACGCCGTATGTTACGATTAGTCTTATGATCGCGGTATATATCCACATCTTAAGTTTCGGTTTTAGTCCCCAGTTTCTGCTGAAGATTCTCTTGCAAGTGTAGTCTGCCTTATAGGCCTTCTATACTTTGTATTCAGTTTTTAAATTTTGCAAATCTTCAATAAATCTTCCAAGCAATAATATAATAAATACCGTCGAGCCATAGTTGTTCATCTTAATTAAGATCTAGATAATGGATTAAGATGAAAAGATGAAAAAAAAACGAGGATGAAACCATAACATCACTGCACACTCACCAGATTCTCTTCTAAATCTTTGTAAAGGGATAGGGATGTAGGTGGTCCATTCTCAATACATCTACCAATTTTAGTCGAGAGTACACCGCTCTGAGAGCGTCTTCTCTTAACTTGCCATGGTGCAAATACTATCCTCCTCTTCAACAGTCAGATGCCTGGCCACAGAGCTGATAAAGTGTAAAGTAGTATGCTCACTCAACAACAGCTCCTACTGTTTACTATCCTACTTTCAGCGCCACTTTGATGGAGCCGATAAAAGTTTGTCTTCCCAAAACTTCAGTATCTTCGGACATACTCCATCTGAGACATATAAATTTCATCTTATATTAAAAATAAATAAATAGCGCTTTCATATTTGCTAGTGCTCG
This sequence comes from Rhagoletis zephyria, assembly GCF_001687245.7. Taxonomy (NCBI): domain Eukaryota; kingdom Metazoa; phylum Arthropoda; class Insecta; order Diptera; family Tephritidae; genus Rhagoletis; species Rhagoletis zephyria. Next base: position 64,197 of record NW_016159850.1, on the reverse strand, counting down.
GTCGAGTTTCTCCGACGATTAGAGGCGAGGGACCTAAAGTTTTACGCCGCCTGCGAACGGCATAATGGTTTTTACCTGCCGAGATCGAACTCTGGATCTAACGAATGGTATTGCGCGCCTCTAACCACCCAACTACGGCTTTGATATTCCTTCTGCATAATATCAGCTCAAATACATTGTTCTCCAACAATAAAAGTTCAGACAATTGGCAAGTTAAACAAATTTGCTTAGGTTTTGTTCATACGGCCCAATGTATGACATAGCTACGAAAGTACAGCTTAAGATATGCTCTTTTCCAACCGAAATTATTCAGTGGCTATAGTAAGAGTGCTCCTCTTACTAGCTTCATCCACAGGATGATCGGGTGGACGGGGTGTCTAGACTCTAGAGGAAGAGAGGAGTGTACTTTTTCACGGATGGATCGAAACTTGAGTGTAGAACGTGTGAAAGGGTCTTTGGCCGGAAGCTCCCCATTCAGGCTAAGTTCAGGCTAATGTGCTACCATTAAAGAAGAAGTGGACTTACTGCTGAAGAATTTGACGTCAGTTAAGAAGGAATATATATATTCTGATAGAGAATTGGCTATCGGGGCCCTGAAAATTGGCAGAGCATGTCTGACCTCGTCTCACTTGCGTCGGAGTACCTTTATTTAGGCTTATAGCGTGAAGATGTAGTGTTAACGGCTTGACAAGGAAAGCTACCCTTGAAACCTTATCATCGGATAGCGAGCAGTTGTGGGTAACCCTGACTTCCTTTGTATTCTTCTTCGAAAAACGTACCCCATGTCAGCTCAATGATTGTTGGGCGAAATCTAGGAAATCTACAATCACAATACCTATCGGGCCCAGGGTGGATCGGAGACGGTCGAAGGAGCTCCTTGAACTTGCAAAGCCACAGCTCTCTCGCTGTTGGTGGGTCCGATGACTGTTCATTGCCCGATTGGTATTCCCGCAATAGTAAGGCTATGAGTCTCTCCTGGTTCTTTCTGTTGCAGCTATCGGAAGGATGACGGGATGGAATCACCTCAAAAGTTTCTGTTAAGCTGCCCAGTCCTCGCGTGGCTAATATTGAAATATTTTGGCTCGAATTTCCTGACTAAACCTGAGGAGTTCTCAGGCATTGAAATTAGCCGCATTCGTAATTTAGTCCTTAGGTGAAGTTTTTGCTAACTATGATTGCCAGAGAATCAGCGCATTAGCAGTGCGGTTTTGGCTAATAGGATCGTTGAGCCTATACCTACATATATTAGAACCCTAATTATCTTCAGGCTCTGAGGCATTTTCAAATCGTCAACCCTTTTACTTACCTTCTTATTTTAAATTGCCTTCATCAGATTTACTCTTTCCAACACAGAGAGCTAAACATAATTGAAATGCGCTAATCTCTGTGTGCACTTCCGTAAATGTACAGACATACTCGTACTAGCGCATGTTTACGCACCCTCATAAATGTTTGAGCATGTGTAAAAATGCACAATCAAATTTGATGGTTTAGCCACCTTTTTAATGATCTCGCGGGCGGGCAAAGCGAGTATAACTTTTCTAATAATTTTTTAATCCACACATTTTGCCACTTCTGTTGGCGTAGAGATTTTTATTATCAATTCCCAGCCACTTAAGTAGTGTCGTCTTCTGCGTCTTTAGACGGTGCTGCAAATATTAACTCGACAGCGGCAGCCATACAACCACTTAACGCCACTTCACCACCGCCACCGCGGCCACCACAAACACCGCTAACACCACTAACGCCACATTATTACTTTTACTCTAAGATTGCTGGTATTTTTATGGGCTTTCTCGACAGAGTGGGCTGACTAACTAAGCGCGCTGAAGAAGTCTATGAAAATTGCATTCCGCCGTGTTTTTTTTTTGTTTTTTTTTGTTTTTTGTCTTTTGCTGACTTTGAAGATTTCAACATCACTGCGCTTCAACGCGCTTTTAATGGCATGCCCTGAGGAAGAGCGATTACATATGGCTTGTTGCTCAATAAATATACTAACTCGGCTCGGGCCTACTTTACACTGCGTTTTCGTTTTTTCGAAGTGTCATCGAAAAAAATTTGGTTTCTTAATTTTTTTTTTCTCATTTTACTCCTCTTCATCTAAACTTGTCACGCCTTGTTTCCCCAGAAGAGCCATTAAAAAATAGTGTTTTATTATTGCTGATAATCAGGCATTTCTAATGATCTATTTGTGTTCGTTGGGAGATTTTATGAGCGCACGGGTCGCTAAGTATTTACTAAGCAGGCAGCGAAGTCGAGCGTGACATCATAAAAAATGTATGTAAATGGAAATTTTATAGCTTAAATTAATATAACTTAGAATTTTATTTTATGTTATTATTAATAGGTGTTTGTGACTCGCTTCAGTAGCTGGTTTAAAATACTTAAGATCACTTAAGTATTCTTGTAACTCGTTGTTGGCTTTTGATTAAGTAATGAGTTAATGCATTTGGGTTATTAAAAATATTAAGAGATTAGGCGACATTCTTATAGTATTCTAAATATAAGGCGAATTGCATAAAGGGATCATAAAAATCGTTGAATGCGTCATACTTCGTGCTCGTAATGAGCTTTTAAAGTGAAAGCTCTGAAGGGGCTGTGTGAGCCTCTTTCTATCTTGAAATCTATTTCCATTTATTAAAATTTGAAAAATTTTTATCTGTGGCAATACCAAAATGCATTTCACAAAAAAAAAAAAATTAAGTACAAAAATTTACTTGTATTATTTTAAGCAAGACATGCAGATATCAGTGAAAGACAATATTTGTCTGACATTCGCCAAAAAATAACCGCCAATTTTGCTCTTGTTTAAAGCGTTGTTAATAAAATGAAATTTTAATTCAAATGGACGTGAAAATTCCCGGAAAATAAGGAAATTTTATGAACAAAAAACGAAAAGTCTCTAAAAATCGCGAAAAGCTACGAAAACACTTTCAGCAATATGCTGAAGTATTTCAAAATAATTTTGATAAGTACCAAGAAAACCCAAAACACAGAAAACGCCCGAAAACATTTCAAAAGGCCGCGGAAAAATACCCAAAGGAGCAGCGTAGCACAGTTTTGAAAAAATCATGATAATTTTATTCTTTCAGAAAAGTTAAAGTTATAATTGAAATGAACTTTGGAAATTTCTAAATAAATTTTTAAATTTCTGGGAAATTCTGAAAAAAAAGAAACTCTAAAAAAAATTCCGAAAATATCGAGAAAACTGTCCAAAAATCTAAATATTTAAAATAGCGAATTATTCGAACTAAAATCTCGAAAAGGTTCAAAAAATCCAAATAACGTCCTGAAACTCAGAAATCCTGAAAATATCTAGAAACGTTTCAAAAAGGCGTGACAAATTTTCTTAGAGTAAAATTTGAAGTGAACCTTTGAAAAAACGAAACTTATAAATCTCGTAAAGACCAAAAAACATCCCGAAAAATTAATAAAATCCCTACAAAAATCCGATTACTTCCGAAAACACACCCTGCAAGATCTGTGAAGACTCCGCAAACTTTAATAATAAAAACAATTATTAAATATGCCGAAACGCTTACAACAATTGCAGAGTTCGGAAAACACTTACTACATTCTTAGAAAGTCCCGAACAAAATTTTGCTCTTTAGAATTTCTTACAAAATTCCATTCATGATAAATTTCAACGAAACATTGAAAACATCGTGAAAATGATCGATAAATACCGATATGCTCCAAAAAACATTCACGAAGATACCGTGAGAACTACGAAATTTCCAAAACATCAAAAAAAGGGGCGAAAAATCCTAACATGCCTCATAAAAAAAAACCATATGACCCAGAAATATTCATACACCATCTCGAAAGGCACCAAAGCGAGTTTCGAAAGTCAAAAGGACAACACTATTTTATTTCTTTGGTATCCTTGAAAAGCGAAGATGAGATTCAAATGAACCTTTGAGCGTGATGGATATCGAAATAGTTGAAATAAAGCACGAAAAATCTTGAAAAGATCCGAGAGTTTTAGAAAACATACAAAATATTTCGAAAAATTACGGAATTTCGGAAATTACGGAAAATTATGAAGTATCACGGAGGATTCCAAAACAATTCCAAAAATACCCGAAAAAAAATTCGAAAATATATCCAAATTACTAAAAAATATAAATCAACGAGTGTTTTGTAAACAACGCATGTTCTAGAAAATTCGGAAAATTTCCTAAAAGACCCAAACGAAGTCACGCAAACCTCAAAACAAAAAAATCATTTTATTTTTAAGGGTCTATAAAAACCAACGCTTATATTCAAAAGAACCTCCAAACGTAAAAACTTTCGAAAGCATCGAAAAATCAGGAAAAAGTCCCTAAAGATTCTAAAAAACTACGAAAGCTCCAAAACATTACGCAAACTCTAACTATATTCGAAAAAATACTCAAAAGCTTCATAAAAATTACATAAGATCACGAGAGCTTCCGGAAATATCCAAAAGTTCCTGAAAAACATCCGTGTGGCCCCTAAATGCGCCGTAAAAGTTATTTTAAAGTTCCGAAGCCAACTAAACACTTAAAAAGTACGAATTTTCGAGAGAACTAAAGAGTCACGCATATTTTGTCAATGCTTTAAGAAGTGAAAAGAAAAAAATTCCGTTGTTTTTTAGTGAAATAGTAACTTTATTTAAAATAATAGTATTAAATACTAGCCGTATTTGGAGAAAGAAATCATATGTCATCATGTACTTCGTTTATTATATACATATAAAAAATCTTGTCTATATCCGTTCAGTAGCGTGGTTAACATATCTCGCCTTTCCTTTATACTATATATAGAAGATAGCAATTTTAAATAGGTGGCAACCCTACTCAAAAAACTTAAAGTTTTTGTACATGCGAAGGCCATGCACTTTCATTTGGTATCTCATTTTTTATCCCCCGAATGGTGAAGATCTTATAGTTTTTAAACAGGTGGCAACCCTACTCAGAAAAATAATACATTATTACACATCCAGAGGCTAAGTATTTTCATTTGACAGTGACGGTGCAGAACTCACGCCTACGCTTATTAGAACTGAATATAGTAATATTCTTAACATATGGCAACCCTATTAAAATTCTAAATTAAAAAAGGTCACTCTCCTATAGATACAAAATATATTAGTAGTAGTAGTAGTAGCAGTAGTAGTAGTAGTTTTCGAGATTACCGCGTACAAAGAATCTCGACTTTCCTTTATACTATGTATGGATGAGTGGATGAAGCCACAAAAAAGTCTTGCCTGAAGATATTGAAAAATTTCAGTAAAAGCTGTAAACCCCCGAAGCATTCAAAAAAAAAACAAAAAAAAAAACCAAAACTACTGAAGGACTCCTAAAGGTATCATATTTTCTTTTTTGTTTTAGTCAACTCTTCGTTGCTGTTAATATTCATAAAATAAAATTAATTTTGCTCCGACTTGTTAAATTTTATTTATCCAAAAAAGAGACAAAATCTTGAGCTCCTAATGGAAAAGCATTCATTCAAATCAGAAAACTTTATCCGCATACCATCTTCCCATTGAAATTTTGAAGAAAAACGATATATGTACGTATGTATGTATGTATGTAGCTTGCTTTTTGTACTACGGAAAATAAAGCGTTAAATATAAGTGACAAAAGTGCAATTTTTATTCGAACATTAGAAAGCAAACAATTGTTTGAGAGTTTTCAGAAATTTTATTTGATTGTATTTGTAAAATTTGCATGCTTTGCTGTGAGCAGAATTTTTGAGCAACTGCAGGAGAATTTTGGCTGTTTTGTGTGTAAATACATCGGAGACGAAAAGGAAATACTAACAGGAAGTATTAAGGTAATGGCTGTCGCGAACGGAAATTTTATTTTGAGAAACAAAGCAACACAATAGCTTTGAAAGTTGCCACATTCGCCTGAATTGGTAGTCATCTAACTTAATTTGAATTTTCGAAAATGTTTGAATTGCGTGTTTTATTGTTAGCTCGTTCAACAACGATAACGAGTATTTTAAACTGAATTTGTGTTAAATATTATTATTAATCTAAATAAGATAAAGCGAAGGCAAAGGATTATGTAGAATTTCAGAGGAAATTTGAAAAGTGTATTATCTTGTGGAAACTAGTCGAATGCTATGAAGAACTAAAAAAAAAACGTTGCCAGTTGCCTCTTTCCTTTACGAATTTGCGCCACTTGTTCATGCCAAGTGCAGATAGATCCTTTTGCACTTCATCTTTCCATTAACTTATATATCTGCGTGTAATTTCCAGGGTTTATGCTTACTCACACTCACGATGCAGCGAAACAAAGGTGGCGCCTTCCGCGCACCGCTAATCCTCTCTTTCTCGATTTGACAGCATCCACCCTATCGCTGACGTCACATTATTATTTTTAAGCACTAGTGATGAATATTAAATATATTCATATTGTACCTGTTTGCCGAAAAGTTGTACCTAAAAGTAGATACACGTACCTAAACGGTAAACATGTACTTTTATGTTCCTATATTTTTGATAGTTGGGGGACTACATCTTCCTTCTGTACCATTACAACTTTTGGACTTACATGAAACAACATTTTACTATGTTCCAAGTGTACCTAAAATAATGTGATTGTACCGAATGTACGTACAAATTTAAGCAGCTGAAGAGTAAGTACAATTCATCCTAGTTTTACATCACTATTTCGCACTACTTGTTCGCTTCTTCATCTTCTTCTTCAAAATTATTTTTTACACTCTCATTCTCATAATAATGTGACTTCACACCCAGTTGCTCTCAGCTCGATTGGCGCAATCTTGTATTCTATCATTCTTGACTCACACTTGACTGGAAAATATTTAACTTGCTTTCGGTGAAGGGGAAATAATCTAAATACTCGAAGGTGTAATATGTAGCTTCGCATAAAGGGGTTTCAAATTATCTCAAGGAGCGAAATTACTGCAAAGTTCTACAATCACGGTTTTTAGTATACACTTTCAGTGCTGCTTGTCTTTCAGAAAAGTTTTTGGTGATGCTTAGTGCGGCTCTCTCGATAATCAATACCTCCGCTTCATATACAAACATTGCTGTAATATCAGAGAGCTCAAAGGATGCTTCCTGCTTTTGTTACGGTGGCAGAACATCCTCTCTCCTCTTCTTAGTGCCTGGATTGTATTAGGTCGTATATGATATGGCATGCTATAGATACTAGTCCCTTCGGAAGTATATCTTGACTAAATATTTTTGGTTAAAAGTGATTAATGGTAAATATCTAATAGAACTAACCTAAGATAGCTAAAAAGTTCAAGATTCCTTACAGCCTTGTATTTATAATAATGAAATTTTCTCGGGCAATTAAGTAAAATGAAGCCACATGCAATAGCGCATTTAGTAGTGCGTCTGTGAACGTCGAACAAAAAAAAAAAAAACGCTCATAAAAGTTTCGCCCTCCTATTTCGACTGTCGTTATTTAATAAGTACATACATTTGTTAACGTTATTTATGTAAATTTGTGTATTTAAAAATCGTGTCTGCGCTGTAGTGACGATAAAATCAAAAAATTCGATGAAAAATTGCATTTTTACACGAACTTATTTACTTAGACTCACAGTGTGTTGCATCGCACACTTTCTACATGTGGGTGGAATTTTTTTCTCCTACACTTGTTCTACTATTTAATTACTAAAATACTATTTATGTTCACAAGACACATCAAAGCTCTGTGCCACTCTTTATGTTATCTTCTAACGCCACTTTGGTCAATTTATTCCTCCCTACTTTTCATTTATTATTCAAACTGCGCACAGTGTTGCTTTTATGAGACTCTTTTAATTTCTTTTTACATTTTGGGCTTTAATTTTTTTAACTGTTTTTTTTTATGTTAGTAAATTCACATATACTTAAAATTTAAAATGCTTGTAATACAATGGCAATTACCGACGTTTTATTGATCTACAAAATTATTTGTATTTGTATACAACATTTTATTGCACCAATTCCAACAGCAACTAATTTTAACTAGTTTAGGAACATAAAAACTGTAACTGTTATGCGGGCTATAAAAGTGAAGAAATTAAATTAAGTATGTGCAAGCATTGAGTGGTTTTATTGAGATATTTATTTTTTTTTGGTATTTTAGAGTTTTCTATAAAAACTAGCTGAATGAATCATTATTAACGCATCATGCTGCGACCACCTACCTGGTAGTGTATGCTTCGTGAGCTTAAAAGGAATGAAAGAAATATACGTATTAGATCTAGTTTTTGAGAGATTTCTTGTTTATTTATAAACTTAAAAGTTTTCTTGTTTCAATAGCATCTATTGTTTAAATCCATAATAAAAATAATTTCTCTTTTTACGATATCTATGCGCATGTCCATGAAATCGCACTTAGTTACTCGAACTAAATAAGAATTTTTGTATAAAGTGTGTTGAAAATTTTCTTAAGATATTGACCAAAAATTCTCATCTTTCGCACAGATTGTTTTTAGAGCATAATTAACCATTTTTTTGCTATTACCAATCAAAATTCTAAAAAAAGCGGATATTCGGCCCACGCTAATGATTAGTCAAGCTCAAGCTCCGGATAAAATACAGCAACTCCAACTTCTTTATATACAGTGACGGGCAAACCTGTAACATGGTGTAACACTTTTTACTTCAGTTATCGCTTTCATCCTTTTGTTGTATATTCTTGTTGGTACATCCCTGCTCCGTCTCTCATAACGATTTGAAGTCAATACAACAACAATAAAAAAACAAGCAGACAAAAATGTAAATTGAGGCAGATGTTACAGTTTTGCACTTACTCTCAGTTTTGCATTTGACAGTTATTTTTCACTTAGTTGGAAGTCAGATGACTTTTTTCTGTATTGTAATTTATTGAAGAATTGATCACCAGTAAATAATATAGTTAATCAGGAACCATATATGTAAATAATAGATTTACTGCGGAAAGGCGGGACCGCACGAAAAGTGGCAAAAAATTTTGGAATTTGCTACTTGAAAATGTTAAGACTGAGAAAAAATATAGCCTAAAGTGTTCCCAAGAACAAAGGAAGTCTGTCAAAAAATATTACGGTACGATATCTTGTGAACTTAGCAGCAAGTAGCGATTCAGCCACTTTTACAGAAGCGCTTAAGGTATTAAACTTTAACGCAAATGAATAGAGAGCGAGGCGAAGAATTGCCAAATTGAGCGCAAAGGATCATAAAAGAAGAAAAAAGCAAATTTGATCAAAATACATGTGCGAGTGCGGCAGCATTTTGCTGCATCGCACGAAATCCGAACCGTTGCCTATTGGGATGTGTTACGCCGTTCAGAATGCAATAAAAAACACATTTTTAAGTTTCAATTCAAGGTTATTTGGTCTGACAAGACTAAATTAATCACTTTCCATCAGATGGCCGGGCATGGTAATGGGTCAAAGACCCAAATTAAGCCCATGCCCAGCATGTAAGGCAAACTGTGAATAACAGTGGTCGGTCAATAATAGTTTGGGGTTGTATTTCAAACATTTTCTTTGTCTGTTAGTACACATTATGCGTGAGGAACAGTATCTGTTCATATTTCAACAAAATTTGCAAGATGTAGTCGAAAAAATTAGAGTTTCTGCTGAAAAATCACCCAAAACACACTGCACATATTCGCAAAGACTGGATACAAAAGCAAAAATTTGCTAATTTCAAATGACCTCCACGATCCGCGGACATGAATCTCATTGAGAATTTGCGAAAACAACTAAAAGCACAGCTTACGAAGTCCGTAAAATCGAGTACATAAGCTGTGAAAGCAAATTAAGGGTATACCTCCAGAATTTTTACAGAGATACAAATAAGGTATGCCAAATCGTATCCAGGAACTGAAACAAGCAAAAGAGTACTGAACATTGTGTTAGTAGTTCTTTTTTTCGTGAAAATTGTTAAAAAGTTCTTAAAAATGTATTAGTGCAAAACTGTAACATCTGCCTTAATATACATTTTTTTCTGATGGTTTTTTTATTGTTGTTGTATTGACGTCAAATCGTTATGAGAGAGGGTGTAGGGATGTACCAACAAGAATATACAACAAAAGTATGAAAGTCGTTAGAACTTGGAAAGATAGCGATAACTGAAGTAAAAAGTGTTACACCATGTTACAGGTTTGCCCGTCACTGTAGGTGCAGTCTAGATTTAAGAAATCCGTAGTGTTTCAACTTTCTGCTTCGTTAGGAGGTTCTCCTGTATATTTTACTATTTTGAGGTACGCTGAACCCTTAAGAGTTTGCTGTTCTCCTGATATCATTCTCTGTTTACTTTGTCACCAAATGACAAAATTATACTACACTTGATTTCCTTTGAAAAAAGTATGTCTTTAGTTTCCTACAAGGATTCCATTGTTCCACGTACAGACTTTTAATGAACTACTCAGATTCATCTATTTTCATCTATATTCATCTATTTCCTTCTTCAGGTCTTAAGTGCAATAGGCAACATTGCCTGAGTTCTGAGGTCGTTGTTGGGTTATACTACCTACTACAAATCCAATCCAATACAATTCCATTCAAATATATACCCAGAGTGATATCTAAGATCTTAATTTAAAAATATTGTTCGATTTAAACTTTTAATTAAATTTCGCAGATCAATGCTGTGTTTTGTCCACTTCAACCTTGCGTAACCCATAAAAGGGTGCGTCGCACAACAAAGTTGAAGAAGAACATTCGACTCAAAACATCACACCGAAAAACCAAAGTGCGATGTAACGTTTGTGTTTTTGTTCAAATTTTTACAACTCATATTATTAAAACTTTTAAGTAGGTACTAATATCACCTGCCTTGGTTGTGATTTCAATTAAAACCAGACACTTAAAACTTTT